>NC_081295.1:19401439-19704469 GCF_030435805.1 Mustela lutreola | reverse complement strand
AGCTTGCATTCCCACCAACAGTGTAGGAGGGTTCCCCTTTCTCCGCATCCTCGCCAGCATCTGTCATTTCCTGACTTGTTGATTTTAGCCATTCTGACTGGTGTGAGGTGATATCTCATTGTGGTTTTGATTTGTATTTCCCTGATGCCGAGTGATATGGAGCACTTTTTCATGTGTCTGTTCGCCATCTGGATGTCTTCTTTGCAGAAATGTCTGTTCATGTCTTCTGCCCATTTCTTGATTGGATTATTTGTTCTTTGGGTGTTGAGTTTGCTAAGTTCTTTATAGATTCTGGACACTAGTCCTTTATCTTATATGTCGTTTGCCGCAGCAACATCTTCCTAGGAACAACGCAAAAGGCAAGGGAAGCAAGGGAAAAAATGAACTACTGGGATTTCATCAAGATCAAAAGCTCTTGCACAGCAAAGGAAACAGTTAACAAAATCAAAAGACAACTGACAGAATGGGAGAAGATATTAGCTTGTGTCTTTTAATCACTGAATAATATTCTGTAGTGTCAATTTGTTTATTCATTATTCCACTGAAGAACATCTTGGATGCTTCCAGTTTGGGACATTTATCACTTTTCTCAACCTAGCCTGAGAAGTCATACAGCATGACATATTCTCTATATACCCTATCCATTAAAAGTAAGTCATCAGCCATATTCAAGTGGAGAGAATTAAACTACACATTACATAGGAGTGTCACAGTGTGTATGGGCTGCTGTAAAACTACCTCAAAATAATACAGAAAAACTGCCCTTGGGGAGTTATTGACTCTCAAAATTCAGTTGATAAATGTTGCATTCATTTTCTATTGCCATTTAACAAATTATCACAAACTTAGCTGCTTAAAACAATAGCAACTTATTAGCTGAGCATTTATTATCTCACAGTCAGGTCAGAAGTCTGGCGCACTATGAATGGATTCTCCCAGGGTCTCATGAGGCTGAAATCCAAATTTCAGGTGTTGGCAAGACTAAGTTTTTATCTGAAGGATGTGGGAAAGAATCCCTTTCTAAGCTCATTCTGGACTTTGGCTGGGTTTGTTCCCTTGTCGCTGCTGTCTTGCTCGCCACTAGCAGGGGACTGCTTGCTGTCAATTCCTACAGCATATCCTCCTGCCCCCACCATTAGCATTTCACAATGTAAGGGTTTACTTTTTTCCAAGTCTGCAGGATTGCCTCTCTTTGACTTCATGTTCTGCTTCTTCTGTATCTAAAATTAGTACAAGATTTAAAGGGCTCATGTGATAGAGTTAGGTTTACACAAGTAATTTCCCTTTCTTAAAGTCAAGTGCCTTATAACATAACCTATTCATAGGACTAGAATCCATCATATTCACACTATGGGGATTAAGCAAGGTCTGTATACCAGGATGAAGATATGGGAGGGCCATCATAGAATTCTATCTACTGCACTCATGGACTAAATTTAAAATAAGTGACATATTTGACCAGGTGTTGCGGTGTGGTGAGAGAATCCATTTGCGCATGCTTCTTGAATAGCAGAGTAGACATCTCATTGACCTATTGAGATATGTATGGGGCACTATGCACAGGATCATAGTAAAGTGAAAACTTTGATTTTCGATTTTTAGTCTCAATTCACAGATAAAACATGGAAGCTTTGTCATAATGGCAGAATCGAATTTAAATATCATCGTCTTGAAAATGTAAATGTCGAAGGAGAGCTCCTACAAGTTGGTGGATGGAAGAGGGATGAGAGGGATAGGAATGATTACAGGTGTTGATATACTTCTCTAACAATAAAGGAGTTCAGTTCATACTGTCTATGAGAAATAAACAAAGAGTTTAAACCATGGGTTGGAAATTTTGTTTTCTTTTTCTTTTCTTTTTTTTTTTTTAAAGGACCATGGCTTTTAAGCATACAGTACTCTGTACTATGAGATTTTAAAATCTTTGCATATTACTTTTATAGAAGTTAAAAAAATAAACTAGTGAGTGAAACAGATTTGAAGACACATCCTTTGCTAAACTGACTCATTAACATTATTATTATTATTACAACTTAAATCTATATTAATGTTCCCAACTGCATTATTTTTAGGAACATAATATTTTGTACTATTCAAAAGCCATAGCTAGAGTTCTTAAATTCCATGCTAAAATTTCAAGATAATATGAAATAATATTGGTAGAATTTCCCTGAATGACCAGCTTTTATCATACTTTAAAAACAGAACAAACAAACAAACAAACAAACCCCAAACTAGTAAGCAATGGCTTGCCCTTTGGGAAAATACACAGATTTTTCTTTTAAGAACTCAACACCCATTCTCTGAATGCAACATTATAGACTATATCAATGTTTATTTCAATTTCATGGAGAAAAAGTCTTATTGTAACTGCTAGCCTTCAAGATTTATAGTGATTTTCTTGTTCTATAGTTTCTTTAGCTGGATCACGCTAAGAATCTCTATTTCACCTGTGAATTTCCCTGAGACTTAGGTAATTTACCATGGCATCACTTGTCCTGGTCAGAAACTACATTGTAATTCAATAACTTGTTTTCTTTTAATATCCTTATTGTTAAGAACTTCCATTCCTTTTTATTAATGCTTACTGTTCCACTTTTTAAAATGAAGACAATTCTTCTTTATATAGGAAATAGAATGAAAATATGAGAGAAGTAGTTTCATTTTGTCTTTGACATTTATTAATATGATTGGCTATAGGCAATGGATCAATACTTTCTTTTTTGTACATCCAAACATATATGAAACACAAATTCCACAAAACTATTGTGTTGAATTTGAAGGCACAACATAATTTCAAAGCCTTATTTTCTTAAAATTATGGACTATGAGTTCCTATCCATTGGGGAGTATTTTATTAAAAGCCATTAATAATAAAATCAGCACATCATCAAATTAACAATTTTTATGAGCACCATTAAGTTGGTTAACACTCAAATTGTTCTTTCTATGACCATATGATTATGAGAAATAAAAACATAATAAATGTACTCATAGGAATTAGAAAACTGGTTAAAATTAACCTATTACAGTTTTGTTTTTACAAGTGTTTTCACTATTTGGAGAAATATAATATGTCACTCATTTTAAGCAAACCCAAACCAATGTTAATCTCCAAATGAAAATGAAAAGTGCTCTTTCTTAAGGATGCCAGTTTAAACAGTATCTGAAACAGTAAACTTAAGTTTCCCTATTTATTTGACTTTAAATGCAAAGTAGTATTTGTGACAGTAATTGTAGCGAAACTATCATAAATGACATGCCTACCATTTGCCAAGCACCATACTAAGTGCTTTACATATGTTGCGTTTCCTTTAATTGACTCAACACCCGAGGAGTAGGTGTTATCCTTTGAAAATGCAGCAGAAAACTTGGGTCTGAGATATTAAATATTATAACATACAGGATAAATGTTTGAACAAAAATCAGACTCAGAACTGACTAAATCTGAAACTAAAAGTTTGTGCATATTCCTGTGGGTAAAAGACATTGAGGAGCAGAGAGAAAAGACTTATTCCTGAAAGAAACATGTAGCAAAACGGGCAGGCAAGGGGGAAATGTTTGGAGGAAGCCTTTACATGTTGAGATAAAGAAAAAAGGTCTGTTAGCATTAGGGGTAGCTGAAAGTTTGAATATCAGAGGTAGGGAGAATATGTCTATTCTCTAAATTAATATTGAATTATTAAGAAAGGAGAATCAGAAGAAATCTGGAAGAGAGGAATTTGAAGCTAATTCTTTGAAAGAGTTTAGATATTAGACTTGGCAATAATGAAAGTGGCTGCTAAAAAAGAAAAGGTGAAACAACAGAGTGATGTGGGGGATTGGAAGAAATAAGAACTTTCCCATACACAGGTGGTTCTGTGTTACTACACAGGCTATCATAGATACAGGATGAAATAATGAGGAAATGCCTCTTGGGATGGGATATACATGGAGATTTCAATCTATCAAAACCATATATACTGTAGAAAACAAAAAAGAAACAGAAATCATGAAACCACTGAACCACATTTTAATATAATGTCATGTGTTATTCCTACACCCTCCCAAATAAGTGTGTGCATGCATACACACTCATACCCAAATGCTTCTAGATCTGCATTCTGTCTGTACCAATGCCACCATGTATCCAGTTGCCCAACAAATAAATCTAAGAGTCATTTCATCCCCCCAACCCCCTTCCTTTTTTGCCCTCACCATTCAATCTTCCAAACATCTCTAACTTCTGACTCCTGGATAACTGGGGTATCTTCGGATGTGACTCACCCTGCACATTGTCTTTTCATCCTTGCAGTCCCCCTACCTGTCCTTGAACTGCCTCTAGGGTGATATTTCTAAAACACATTTATACTTACACAAACTGACGGCATAATTTCTATATTCACAGTTCTTCAGGAACTATTTATTGCCTATGGGATCAGTCCTTTGACATGGAATGCTTTTCAGGATCTGGTGTCATTTCCACCCTCTCCAACCTCACTTCATAGTTGTACTTTTTAACTTCAACCAAGTTGCCCTAATTTCAGTTGTTAATATGCACATTGCTTTTTCCTATCTTTACAAATTGCTATTTTGTTGTACTTTTTAACTTCAACCAAGTTGCCCTAATTTCAGTTGTTAATATGCACGTTGCTTTTTCCTACCTTTACAAATTGCTATTTTGTTTGCCTGCAATATTTCTCACCTCTGGGTGGACTTGTCCACCTGGAGATCTCCTGGAAGTTATAGTCACTTGTTCCTCCTCAGAGCTTTGACCTGAGGGAGGTTCCTGGGCTTATCCATTGTGCTTTCTCCATGTGCTTTGGGCATCTCCCTTCTCTTGCAGCCATACAAGTTATAATTTGTTTTCTTACATATCCTCCTCTTCCGCTCTACCTTGAAAGCAGAACTAAGTCTTTAAATTTTGTAATTCCTATGTTAGCATAGTGCCTGGGTTTTAACAATCGTTTTATAAACAAAACATTTTTGAGTATTAAATGGATGAAAGCAATTTATTTTAAATTAAACCTACTTTCCTCCAGTGATGATCTCTAGCTAGGGACCTAAATATTTGATACTTTTCTGTATGTGCATAGTTTGGAGATGTTAGTTTCTGTCTATTCTAAATTTATTTGAAAACATTTCTAGTGAAAATGACTGCATTCACATTTCTCCCAGCACCTGAAATAAAGCATGCTTTGCAAGATACATTTTTATCTTGCTCCTGGCAATCACATAAAAAGCTATAGGGAAATACAAACAGAATCTGTACTTGATGCTGTGGGGAATGGAAGCAAAAGGCAGTGCTGAAAGGATGATTTCTTCATATCATAGATGCTTTTTTTAAAGTGAGAATATTTTAGGATGAAAACAATGTATCTCCTCATGCCACCTAAAACAATGTTTTACTATGGAAGGAAGTATTCCTGATATTCCACTTTTTCTAATATTTTTAAATGGCCATTAAACAGAGGGAAATGTCTTTAATACTTTTTAACAAATCAGTGTAAATTGAGCTATTAAATAAGCTTGTTATCATGCAAATATTATAAGAATATATATCTTAAAATAGTATTGTTCTTTGCAGAATACATTTTTTTGCAATAGAAAAAACTGTGATCTAAGGGAAAAAATCATGGAAAAATATATTCCTTTTAGCAAGTGTTCAATAATTTTTGAGTATACACATATTAAGTATTTCTTTCTAAAAGAAAAATATATGACACATCCATATTGAGTGCTAATTATGCAACAGATAGTACAGAAGTTAACATCATAGGATGCATAATGCCAAATACATGAAACAAATGAGAAGAGGAATTAAAGGTAGAATAATTTGTTTTATTTACATGTTAATTAATTAATTAATGTTTAATTTTTTATTATTATGTTCAATTAGCCAGCATATAGTACAGCATTAGTTTTTGATGTAGTGCTCAATGATTCATTAGTTGCATGCAACGCCCAGTGCTCATCACATCATATGCCTTCCTTAATACCCATTGCTCAGTTTCTCTGTCCTCCAGCCCCTCCCTTCTGTAACCTCATTTTGTTTCCCAGAGTCCAGAGTCTCTCATGATTCATCTCCCTCTCTGATTTCTTCCTATTCAGTTTCCCTTCCCTTCCTCTATGGTCCTCTGTTAAAGTTTCTGTATGTTAGACATTAAGTTCTATATGTCACCAAGACTTTGTTTGTGTGAATGGCACTAGAGGTAATGGAACTTTTGGTGGCCTAACAGGGAAGATGAGTAGGGTTAGTGCCTCCCCTTTGGAGAGGAGCAGAAATCTCTCTCCTTCTCTGAACAGGTCTAGCCATAGATTTCTTTTTTTCATATAGGTGACTGAGTTGAAGTGGAGGAAGGATGAATGTTATGGTTGGAGGAATCTGTGGAAGAGGAAAGAAAACGGAATCCTCCAAAGTATAAGTGGTTCTTAAAATTATATTCTGTTATTGAAATGTTTGTATAGAATTTTTCTATTTCTAATTTTCTTAAAGAAAACATGGTCCTTGAAAAGAACATGTGGTTAGAATTTAAAATGTGCACCCATGTGAGCGGTGCCTCTAAGAATGTTTGTGTTACTGAGTTATGTATCACAAAAATCATCTGTGAACTGAATAAGTGGGATCCTCAAAGATAAGTTTTAAAGAGATATGTAGAAAAAGAAAGGAATCTAACTCAAGAAAAGGGATAAACAGTTTAAAATGGTGTATGGGCTGGCCCATACACCATTCATAATATGGGAATTTCAAAGCTTTGGAAGAATATTTGTCTGAGGGAATTTGAATTCCAAAACAAAAATCTTAATTATTAAATGAATTAGCATTTTATTAGTAAGGTGCTATAGAGATAATCAACTTTAATCAACTTTATAGATAGATATATCTATCTATAGATATCTATATAGATATCTATAAAGATAGATAATCAACTCTATTTATTTATTTATTTTTTCCAAAATCTTTTTTTAAAGATCTTATTTATTTATTTGACAGAGAGAGAGAGAGAGGGAGAGAGCACAAGCAAGAGAAGCTGCAGAGGGAGACTGAGAAGCAGTCTCCCCACTGAGCATGGAGCCCATTCTGGGTCCTTGAAATGCACAGTTAAAGTATATGACCAAAGAATCCATATATATCCATATATATATATATATATATATATATATATATATATATATGTGATTAAGAATATATATATCTTATATATGTAAGATATATTTATATATATATTTTATAATTTTTTCCTTAAATATTTAATTTATTTATTTGATAGAGAGATCACAAGTAGTCAGAGAGGTAGGCAGAGAGAGAGTGAGGGAAGTAGGCTCCCTCCCGACGTGGGGCTCGATCCCAGGATTCTGGGATCATGTCCTGAGCTGAAGGCAGAGGCATTAACCCACTGAGACGCCCAGGTGCCCCAATGCCAAAGAATTCTGCCTCATATAGTAAACTTCCAAACTGTAAATTTCTGGTAGAAAGAGGAGAACTTACTAATTACAATGCAATTCATTAGGCAAGTGGTTTTAAGCTCTGATAATCTTAACTTCTGTTGCACATTCAGGAAGAAACTATGGTATTTGAGATAAATAGTAGAGGTTATGAAAATATAAGATGTAAAGTCATATCTTCAAGGAACTTGCGGTTTCCATAGGCAGGTAAATCACATATACACATAACTTGTATTAGATACCATTGAGAATCACTTTAGATCCCCTGAGTATCACCTGTTTCTAGGGCCTATGTTTGCCTCTGATTCCCAGCTGCCACTGGCTTGGCCAACTCTCCATAGGCTCAGACCAACCTCATGTGAACAGAACTTGACAGCTGCTTTGCTCCATGTCCTCACTGCCCTTCTCTTCCCTCTCACTCCAGAGATTTGCTGTCTATGCTGAGACTCAAACTACAGGCAGGATAGCTCAAGTACAACTGGGAAGAGAGGGGAAGTTAACCTACCAGAATACTAAGTTTTATCAATGAAGACAAGAGCCAGCAGATAATTATTTCTTCCTTCTTCACTCTAGAGAGGTTTATACTGAAATGCAGGTGTTCATATGGACTCCATGAAGATGGTTCTCAAGAATAACCAATTAGTTGTACTTGATCCCAAGCAGTATCCATGTCAAGAATTCACCCTCTTGAACTTAATTTCTTTTCTCCCTCCCTGGCTTGCTCTCTTCTCCCTTTACTTCTGCTTCTTTGTGATCACACTTACTAATTAATTATTAGCACATAAAGTTTTATTTCAACATCTATTTTCTAGAACACTTAATTATTATACATGGAAAATTTGACAATGAGTGCAAAAGGATTGTGAATGATGTGATATGAAGGTATAGAAAAAAAGGAGGTTTTGTTTTGTTTTGTTTTGTTTTTCCGTCTACATGTGGTTTCTAAGCATGTCAGGAAATTGGCAAGAAGGAGGTAGAGGTTTTGTGTTTTATTTTGAAAAATGAATATAATTCTAACAGATAAAGATAGATACCGCTAGTGTTCCAAGTCAAGTAATGGTAAACAAAAGTGTGTCCAAGAGCAGTAATCTAGGAAAGATTCTTTAGGAGATAGCTGGAGGTAAGGCTAACAAATCAGGTAATTGAAAATCTTGAATACTATAGACTCTCAATACTGAAGATTGTATACTTTTTTGCTGTTGCCACATTTGATGCTGTATCAACAGGAAGCCAGAACTCCAGGCAAGGGAGAGCATTCTGGACTCTATCCTTAGATATTCTGATTCAGTAGGTATGGTGACATCTCGAGTCTTCATTTCTACTGGTTCCCAGATATTGCTGATACATCTATTTAGGGGACACTCTTTGAGCAGTGCTGGTTTAGAGAAGATTTGTCCTTTCTATATACCATTCTTAAATAGAGGTAGCTTGGACCTGTGTATTTCTAAACATGGAATGTGGCCTTTTTAGCCATCCTTTAAGTGCTTTCTGGGTACATTTGCACTTTAGGTGGGTTAAGACATTTATTATGAGCAATTTATGAATGTGCTGGATTTGTGCACAACTCTGTGGCTAATGCTAACATAAAAACATTGCCTGCTAAGCCTGGAATTTTCTAATTAACTCAACACCAATACTCTTTCTGCAGAGAAGATCAGGTTCCTGCTGGGATAGGGCTCAGAAAAGGAAGTTTTGATGGATGAGAAATACCCAGATTCTCCTGAGAAAGATCATACTATGAGTAACTAACAAGGGCCTCAAATAAAGAAGATTGAGAGGTAAGGCTTCAGAGTTAATCTCAACTCCCTGTTGTAATTTTCCTTCTCTGTCACTAGGTATTATTTAGACAAGAGAGTGATTTCAAATATAAACAGGAGGTAGGGCATTGAGTATGTAATCTAAAATTCATACCCTGATCTCACAGATACCAGAGTTTCTTGCTGAGTGCCACACCTCCAGAGGAAACAGAATGGATAAAGCAAGCCATGTAGTATGAGATACCATTGAGATTACTGGGACCGTTTGCCTTGAAAAAGAGATGCCTTGTGCTAAAGATTGTTGGATATGACAAATTTCATTTTCCCCAAAGCTGCCATATAAAATACTGGGAGAAAGATCAACTAAAGAAGAGTAATGATGGAAGTTAGAATGAAATCATCTAGAATCAACATTATAAAATCTGTCCACATGGAATGTGTAGTTTGGAGAATGTGCAGCTCCATGACTAGAGCTGTTCAAAGTTAAGTCAGGTTAGCAGACTATTGGTTAGAAGAGCATTTTGTAAAGACTTGGAAAAATTCCTTGTCATTAATTTCAAAATGACAGAGAAAAAAATAATATATATGCATATATATTTCTAACTGAATAAATGATATAATATAAATATTTATATATATAATTTTTCTAACCAAATATTTGCATGAATTTTATAAGACCTGCACTTGTGGGTGAGTGTTTCATTTTGTTCATAATACTAGAGACCCCACAGATCATTGATCTAAAAGCTAATATGGAAACAAAAAGGGCATCCTCCCAATAGGGTACTGGATCTACATTAAACACAACAGGGGCCTGTGAACACTTAAAGCCCTCAGTGGGAAGTGATCATCTCATTGCTCTCTAGGTTTGATTGAAGTTATTGGGTCCTTTTTATGCTGTGTCCTGGAGTGTAAAGAGAAATTAATTGATCGTCTAATAAATGAGAGCTGAAAAAGAAGCCTTCTCTGCTGTGCTCAGTGAAGAATAGAGTTTTATTTTTCTTGTAGTGTCCATTAAATTATATTCATAAAGAGCACTGTCAAGTTTTCTTGGAATGTGAACTTTAGAAAGACTATAGCTGGTGACCTCAATAGAATAAAATCATTTTACGTTGTTACTACTGAGAATTTTTCACATAGTATTTTCAACAGCATAAATTTTAGTAAAGATTACTTTACTAAGGAATTATGGCAACTAGTAAGAAAGGAAGAAACACATTGCACAGTCTTTTTTACATCTTTATTTTTGAGAGGCAGAAAGAGAAAAGGAAGAGAGGGAAAAAGAAAGGAGGGAGAAAACAACAAATTTCAACACTTAGCCAAAAGGAAAGCACATAAAATAACAATCATGAAAGATCAATGGAGTTCTCTTTAAAATGTCTCCTACAGAGGCACCTGGGTGGCTAGTTTGGTTAAGCACCTGTCTTCAGCTCAGGTCATGATCCCAGGGTCCTAGGATTCAGCCTTCGGGTTCCCTGCTCAGCGGGGAGACTGCTTCTCTCTCTCAAATAAATAAATAATCTTAATTTTTTTTAAGTCTCTTAGAGACTTTTTAATGTGAAGTTTGAGAGTCTGAATCTAGAAGCAGAGACATAATATGTAGTAAAATATGGGACTCATATCTTCAATTATAAAAGGAATAAATGTCTTATTCTCCCATTTAAGTATTATTTATTTATCACACCACAGATTCAGATCTCAGAGAACACCAGGCAAAATAAATAAATAAATAAATGTATGCCTAGTCATGTCTTCAGAAAGCCAAAGAAAAGAGAAAATCTTGAAAGAAGATAGGGAAAAAAAGCAAACTTTACCTTTAAAGGAACTTGTCTTCAAATATCATGTAAGCGCAAGGGATAGAGAGAAATATTTAAAATGTTGAAAGAAAAATCTACCAACCCAGAATCCTACATATACGGTGAAATAATTTTTCAAAAGTAAAAAAGTAATAAAGACTTACTTAGTCAAACATTGAAATTCTTTTGTCAAACAGAAATCCCTTCAAAAATTGAAGGAATTCTTGGCTAGGAGACCTGTCTTGTAAAAAATGTTAAATGAGGTTCTTCAGAAGTTCCAAATCATGTGCCTGAGGTCATGTTCTAGCAAAGATAAGCATTTGGAATGAAAACTACAAGTGTGGTTACTACAGGAATAGTTTGCTTCATAGGAAGCTTTAGAGTTGAAATCGGCTTTTAGAGATGCCCCAAGTTGGCTAAGTCTTTATTAGTCCTGCATCAGTTATTGGATGAGAGCTGCCCCACAAAGGAGTTTAACCTGGTATGAGGTGGTTATATGCAGCTGAGGCAGTCCTAGAAGAGGCTAATATCACAAGGCTCCCTTGAGACAAGAGACAGGTCATACCCAGTGGCAGAGCGTCAGGAAAATTACAGCAGGGAGAAGAGATTATCTCTGATACCTTACCTCTCTTAATCTTTATTTGAGACCCTCATTATTTACCCATAGCGTGATTTTTCTTCTAAGAATTTGGATAGTTCTCATCCATCAAAACTAAGGAAAGGGTCCAGAGTGCTCTCTCTTCCTCCTGCTGGCATGTAGTTTTGTTATGATACTGTGTTAAAAAACAAACAAACAAACAAACATGGGAATGGAAACCAAGGATTAGAAGTGAGAATGGCCCACTTGAGGGAATTTGTACCTAGAGATATGGGCTCTATTAGTTTAAATACTCCAATTCCCAAAGAAGTGAACAGAACTGTCAGTGATAAGGGTCTGGTTTATGTAACTAGATAAGCCACCGAGTCCAGACATCCTAGCTGCAGGGTGGGACTCTACAATGAGTAGTAAAGGAGTGCTATAATGAGTATCAGTCCTGGCCCTGAGATGCTGTATTGATGAGAACTATTTTTCGTTGTTATCCTTCTTTTATGTTTATCCTCAGGAAGAGATATCCATCAGAACCTTCTAGAACAGCTCCAGAACATACATGAGGAAGTAGGTCAGAGTGGCATAATGGGTGGACTGTGGTGGGTGCTGTAATGTGATGTCCAGATTCTTTTTCTTTCTTCTTCTTTTTTTAAAAAATATTTTATTGATTTATTTAACAGAGAGAAACAGAGAGATCACAAGTAGGCATAGAGGCAGGCAGAGAGGGGGGGGGGGAGTAGGCTTTCCGCAGAGCAGAGAGCCCGATGTGGGGCTTGATCTCAGGACCCTGAGATTATGACCTGAGCTGAAGGCAGAGGTTTAACCCACTGAGCCCCCCAGGTGCCCCCAGATTCTTTTTCAATGAACATTTCTTTGTCCCAGCTTTGGGGAGTACTGTTGGCAAATAGCCTTCATATGTCAACCATTTCAAGAATTGACTACTGAAGATGGCTTCCTCAACCAAGATTCTACTCCTTCTTAAGGCTAGCCACATGAAATGACTGATCAATAGTAATCCTACAAAATCCTGGCAATGTTGGTTCAACTCAAACTATTCTAGATCCAAAGCTCCCCACAGGCTCTTCCAAGACTGTAGTTGAGACAAGATCCTTGTTTAATGTCTCCCTCTTTCCAAACCATATATCTTCCCTTTCCTTTTCACAGCTGTTAATCTTAAGAGAAGTCTTTATTCAACAATCTACATACTTAATTCTGATTCTGAGTCAGTTTATTTTAAAAGTTATGTCTCTTAAAAGCATTGTGATTAATATTATATATTTATGTAGTCAATTTTTATGTCTACCCACATGTTTACCTTTTTACTTGCTCTTTATTCTTTCCTGTATTTCCGTATTTCTGACATTAATTTTTCCTTTTTTCCCTTTTTTTAAGAGAATACCTTTAAGTAGATCTTTCAATAAAAGTGAATTGGGATAGATTTTTTTCCCCAGAATTTGGTGTTTGTTTTTTAAGATGCCATTACTACAGCTTCATTTTAGGAAATTCTCATAGGATATAGAATTCTTGAGTAGTGATTTTTTTCATTCTTGCTGCTGTAACTTTCTGAAACAACCTCATGGTATTTTGTTTTGACTTACAACTTTCCATTGAGAAGCCAGCTGTCAGACTAATTGAACTTTTGAATATAACCTGTCCGTTGTCTAAGACTTTAAGGAATTTTAATATAAAAACGTTAGATCTTGAATCAATAGTTTAATTTCTTTCATTAACTTTAGAAATCCTCTGCCATTATCTCACTGAATATTGCTTCTCACCTGTTCTCTCTCTCTCCTCTCCTTCTCCTGGGATTCTCAATACACATATGTCAGTCTTTCTATTCCTTTTATCTTCTGTCCTTTCGTCACTTGTCTCACTCAGCTTCATTTTGGGTATTCACTTTTAAGTCCTTCAATTCACCAATTATTTCCTGTATCTGTCTAATCAGCTAGCAAACCTATCCATTTAATTCCTAATTAGTGTTATTTTTTTAAAATTCTCAAATTCTGTTAGTTCTTTTATATATATTTCCAGTTTCCTTTTAGATTCTTGTTCTGTATTTTTTTGTTTGTTTGTTTTGGTTTGTGTTTACATTTTTTGACCATACCATGCATGTTTATTTTAACATTTGTATCTGACAACCTCATTACCTATGTACTTTATGGGTCTGTTTCTACTATGTTTGCCTCCATAAATTTACAACCATATTGTTTTATCTCCTTTTGTGTCAGGTAATTTCAGAATAATTACCAGAAGTTGTATATAAAAATTGTAGATTTTACTTGAGATAGATTTATCATGTGTAGATCTATCATAATGTCTTCTCCCAGAAAGAGAAGAATGTTTTGTGCAGACAAGTGGAGGTATTAGCTGTGTCTTTAATTAAATTTCAGGGATTGAGCTTATTACCTAGATCTCATTCCTTTGGGTGACCATTTACTTTTGTTTATTCTCAATTTCAGAGTTTATTCCTTTAGAATCTCAGCCATCTTGGGGAAGTTTTTAGTGTCTTCACTATGACTCAGAAATCCCATTTCTGTTGCCTTAGCCCCAGAAGACTGTTAAAGCTCTGATTTAATCCAGAGTAGGCAGATGTCCCTAGAGAAAAAGCATCCCCCAATGCTGGTCTCAATCTTCTGGGATTTCCTCTCATTATGTATCTTGACTCGTAAGTTTTCATTGCCTTGTCAGCAGCTTGGTTATCTCATTAAACACTATTGGGTATTTACCCTAAAGATACAAACATTTTAAAAGTATTTTATCTAGCTTTTCTAGTTGCTCTCAGTAACAGATTTGGTTTGAATTACCTAGGCTCCCATTACCAGCTGCAAAAGTCCAGTGATGACCATTTCTTAAGTGGTATTCCAAAATTTTTCAAGATGCACTGTACCAGAAAACTCTGTTATGTTCATTCATGTTTGCATTGGTTTCCATTTATTTTATCCTTTTAACTCTATATCTTCCTATCTAAGTTGCCTAGCCATAACTAATGACACAGTTAAGAGAATATAGATCATCTCCTGATACATAAGCTGCTACAATTTAATTAGAAGGCAGACATTCCTAACTCAAGCCACACCTCCCCCTTTTTATAAAAACCAGTGAACACTTGGGCGTACATTAAGGACATTTCTGATTTGAAGGAAATCTTAAAGGAAAAGTAACCAGTCAAATAAATGATCAATGTTCTAATCTTAAAAGTACTAAGGTCTCAAACTTAGGCAACAATGAAGAATTGATCTATTTAGAAGTTATTCCTATATTATATGCATTTTATTTATGTAGTCCAGTATCTTAGGTTGAGGTCCCAAAGTTAAACACTGAAATGAAGAATAATGTGGAAGTAAAACTAAAAAGGGTTCTGAGGAAAAATCAGTAAAGGATTGGAGAATTCGGGCAGGGAAGGGGGGACCCCCTGAAGTATGAAATCCAGGAAAGTCCCATGGGTAATTCTGAGCCAGTTTTCCAGGGAATTCTTGAGAATGGAAGTCATAAGTGGGTCATATGCATCAAAGTGGAACTTCTATGTGCTAAAGGGGACACGAGATGGCTGAATGCAAGGGAAAGAATCACAACAGGAGGAGGAACATATGTAGAGAAAGAGGTCAGAACACATTCCAAACAAACTCTATTACACTACTATATGATTTGATAAAGACATTTAAGTGCCTTTGAAACTAAGTGCCATTGAAAGTCTGTTCTTGTTAAGGTCTCAGATGAATGTCACAAATGACTGGTCCTAATTTTAGTTGGAGACATTTCATTTTTTCTTTTTTTAAAAAGATTTTATTTATTTATTTGGCAGAGAGAGAGAGAGATCACAAGTAGTCAGAGAGGCAGGCAGAGAGAAAGAGGGAAGCAGGCTCCCCACTGAGCAGAGAGACAGATGTGGGGCTCGATCCCAGGACTCTGGGATCATGACTTGAGCTGAAGGCAGAGGCTTAACCCACTGAGTCACCCAGGTGCCCCTGGAGACATTTCTATTGCTTCATCCTTCTGGGCATTACCTTCTCCTTTGTTTTTGAACGTCCTCTAATTTGTTGATCTACAAATAATTTACATTGCTTTTCTGGGTTATTTTCTTAACACATTAACAACTAAAAATCGTGCTGTCTTCTAAGCAATAAAGTTAATGTATTAAAGTATTGTGGTAGCAATGATACTATATGGGTCCTATACTTATGTGATTTTTCAGGATAAGGCTAAAGTTGGAGCACTTACACAGATGTCTGTAAGTAAGTTCAAAGGCCACTGAAATGATGTCTATTACTTTGTTCCCATTCAATAAATAATTAAACAAACATAGATTTCTGATTGAAAAGTCAATTTAATCGATTAATCTATTAATAGGAACTTACCTTGTTCATGTAACTTTGTTAGGATTTGCAGGGTAATATAAAGACCTTTAAGTTGTTGTTAATGGGTGTTTAGTTGCATGTGTTGAGAAACAATAAATATTACATTTCTTCACCCTCTACAATTCCAAACAAAATTTTAAAATTAAATGCGGTATCCATATAAAAGTATTGCCTTTAATTCTCATAAGACTATTCTGGAAAAAAAAAAAAAAAAAGACTATTCTGGAGAATCTGTTTTAGATGTGGGGAAACAATCTGACATTTGATGCTCCTGTCCCACCCTGTCACCTGTCTCATCTAGAACTTGAGATAATCCACCTGAGGGAGAATTGTGTCTACAGAGCAGATAACACTGATCAGAATTCTGCTTCATATTCAAGGGATCCAGGCAGCAAAACAGAGTGAGATGTCCTCCAGGTCTGTCACTGAAAGGCATGCCTGGAGCAGAGAACCAACTCTGAAAGGCATGCCTGGAGCAGAGAACCAAACACCTGCTGACAGGAAGAGTTAAGTAGAACAGACTCCCAATCCCATGAATCAGGTCAGTTACCTCTCTTCTTTGGTTGGGGTGGGAGCATGGGGAGGAGAGAGATTTAAGAAAAAACATGGATACCCACTTTCCATTTCCTACTGATGCACTTCCCTGTTTTACAGTCCAAATAGGAGTAGAGAATCGTACTCCCAGCTGCCTCCTACAAGCTTGGGATCTCCTGAGAGGAAGGGCCCTTACACAGTCTTCAGGAACATTTCCAAGAGCAATAGCCCCAAGAGGAACCTCCTTGGGGACAGAAGCCTTGTCTTACAGAGCTTTGAGCCACTCACAGTGCTTTGGGCAAAGAGGAGGCTCAATAAGAAATTGTGAATTTTGTTCTATTTTACTTTGCTCAATTTTGCTTAGGAGCACAGGATTTGAATTTAAAAGACTGAAAATTCAATTACAGTGGAAAAGAAGGGAATCAGAAAACCACTTTAGTTTTCAATCTCAAAACAAATGCTAGTGCATTAAAGGTACCATAAGAAATCCATTGGTAGCACAACAGAGTCCAGGCAACTCTTTAGCAAATTTAACAGTCAATTGATATTTGTCTGAAAATTCAAGGCAGCAATTTCCTTTGGTGGCACAATATGTAGATAAGATTCTAAATGAAAGCTCTACTGGGGCTATTGGTAATCACAACATGTGCACAACTAATTTCGAAGTACCATATATTATTTTGTGGGCTTAATTACATGCCTCATATACTTGCACATGTACACACATACACTTCCTCAGAATAAGTGCCAATGTACGTATTCCTGGACTTTGTGACTATTCATCAATCTCACCAAGGCTCCCTTAGCTTACATGAAAATAGGACCAATTTTAAAGTAAATTTGTAAAATTATATGAATAGAAAGAGATGTGCTGTGATTTTATGTGTTTTATTGCAAACACTACTGCTGAGACAAAATAACCATCCATGTGCATATAAATGAAGTTTATTCTGCTTTTAAAAATGCATAAACATGACATACACTGTAATAATCTTTTTCTGCTAAGAGTGGTCAAATTGTTAGTTTGGGGTCATATTTTTCTGTTCTCTAAGCTTATATTTACAGCTTCACAGAATCCTTAATTTTAATTTATACTTTGACTCTAGTGATAAGGTGATAGATAGACTTATGTGTTAAGAAATAGTACATATATGTGCTTTAGCATTTATTTTGTCTATTTAACCTTAAAATTATTAGCTAGCAAAGTAATCCATATTAAAAAACAAAGAGCAACAATATTAGTAAAAACCACATACACTTTCAGACACAGACCACCTTAGAATATGACTAAAAAAAAAGAAAAAAGAAAAAGTTCAACACAAGGCTGAGAACAGTCTCTAGAATACCTCTCACTTTCTCAATATTACATTTGTTGAAAGATAATTCCAGTGAAATAGGACGCATATTTTTGGCTATACCCTGGAAAACATGCAATATCAAAGGCATTTAATGTAATTTTTTTCCTCAGAAAAGAGAGAAAAACACACTTATTGCTCATATAAGACATGGTTTTAATTTATGAATATCTGCCCTATGGCTGTGAGCAAGAAGATATGGGACTATATTTTTCAAAATGGCTACACAACAGAAAATCACCTTAAATGAAATGACTATTTAAACTGTCATTGATTTTTTAAAAAAATAACCTTACTGCCTTTATGCTTAAGCGTCAAAATCATCACTCTGTTTCTGAGTTTGCAGTGCCAACTACATCACAAATGGCTGTGCGTATGTGGTCCTGAAGCACACCATCCTGACATACTCACACAAGCCTCAGGTGAGTCGGCCATCCCCACCAACTGCATTTCCTTTGCCATTTCTGGCTATATTCTTCAGCTTTCTTCCTCTTTCTCCCACTTTTATTGAAAGCTACTATTTATTTTATGTCGCTTTTATGCTTCCTTATGATATTATATTTTATTTATATTGAAAACAAATATTGTATGTAAGAAGTCCCAAATAAACAATAAAAATCTTGGAAGGTTCCAACTGATCTGATACTAAATACACTTTTTTGATCACATAAAAACAAGGAATTAAGTACATATATAAGTGCATAATTAAGTGCTACTATGATAAATATCTTTTGATAAATTCAATGATAATTGCTTTCCTAGATGTAATTAGTTATTATTATTAAGCTTTTAATAATTGTAAGACTTTGCCACTGAGTACAGTGGTATCGCTTTCTTCTCAAAGTAGAGTGATTTGTTTTTATTTTATCAGGCAAATGGAATTTGAATTCTTGAGAGACCATGTTGGAAGTTTCATTCAAATTAAAATTCCCTTGAACCTAAGAATGGAGTCACTCTTGGCAAAATACTATTAAACTTTACTGGGCAACAACACAACCTATGGCATTACAGAAAACACAGAAGAGTGCACATGTTACCTCTAATTAGAACTTACTGAAATTGTTGTCAACTAACTTCTCCCTAAGTTTTGAAATTACTTCGCTACCCAAGCCATCTGTCATTTCACCCATGCATGCTGGAATAAATTTAATAGATCAGGCAAATCATCGCCCTTCAGATGACGCTAGTCTAAGCACAGGTGGCACCTGCACAGGTATTAGAGCATAGCCACAACTGGCAGTTAGAGCACATTCCTACCTCCAGGGTGGTCAATATGGGCATGATGGTATTGTCCAATTGCAGTTGAACTCTTTCAGGGCTTTAATTTCCTGCCTGAACAACTACACATTTATTGAATGTTTCTGTGACCTTTCTTAAAGCTAGTGAGTCATTTAAAAAAATGTGTTCCCTGTTGTATTCTCTGTTTTCTCTTGTGTCCTATTCTTCTAAAAATGTCTGTGTTTTTGCTCTTAATTTTGCATTTCTTAAAATAAAATCCACAGAAGCATTCAACATAAGTCTACCATCCAGAGTACTACTTTACTAAAATGTGTTCTCTGTTCTTACAACATAAAACCTTCCCAAGAAGTGAATAGCTAAATAAAGTGAGGCTAAAACTTCAGTTACCTCAAGAGACAACAGGATGCCATGACATTGTAAATCACTGTTGTTTTTGGCCTTTCTGCTTGCTATTGATGGCAAGAGCTGATGGTCTCTACATATGTTTGATAATTCCCCAGTGGGTCAATTTCCCAGAGGCATCATAGCACTTCTGTCTCTTAGGAACATATTTGATTACTCTTTGAGGAAACACCTATGTCCACATGGAGAATGAGCAGTGCAGCTGAAGTAGGGGTAAATGTTCTCTGCAGTTGCCTGTCCTGAAGAATCAGCTGTTGCAAAGGAAGTGTATTGTTTTTAGTCCTTTTTCATCATTGCTTAAACAAAAAATCAGTTCTTTCAGATTTCCTCCTAAAATCCTTTTGCTATTCAGGAAGACCTTAAAACTGTAGAACTTTCCAAAGATTCCAGATGACAAGCATCCCCTGGTTCCTCTCTTACCTGACACATTTAAGTTAAGTGCTCCTGTGGATAGGTCAAATGTTAAGTTTCTTCCTTTTTAGAGAGATGTTTTGGAAGGGCAGGAGATCTGAGTTTCCCTAGCTGAAAATTCTGACTAGGTCTTAACTGTAGAGCAGAAATACCCACTGAATCCATATAAATACAATGATTTTGTGTTTCTGACAGGACTTAAGCGTCATTGCTATGGTATTAACTGGGACACTACAGCAACCATAAACTAGTAACTATAACTCTCTCTGAAAACAGCTTCCATGGAGTTTAGAATATTTTCCTTAGACTTCAAAGCCTTGACATTTCAAGGAAAACCCAGCAATCTTGGCACAGTAAAGCTTACTCAACTAAAATGTCTTATATAAACTATTTGCACACAAGAAAACTTCTATAAATGTGAAGAAATGTTTTATTGTAAATGACTCATACCTTCAAAAATGATATAATTTTATATGAATCATATTACATACTAAAGATTATGGTAAATATAAAGAACCAGTACCTTATGTGAAATATTTAAAATTTTATGATATAAAACTAATTGGCCATAATCCTATCTGCTAGGTCACTTAGCCAAAAATAACCAGGAAAGAATACCAGGCTAGGAATCAGGATCACTGGAACATGGTGCTGACTCTGAATTAACAACTGTGTCATTTTGGGTTGATCCAAGCGGAAAGCTGTTCTTTAAGATGGGTGGGATTCCACTGTGGATGCTAGTGTTCCAAACTGGAGACTCTCTTCATTCAAATACCTCAGGAAAGGCAGCTTGCTGATGTACTCTACTGGAGTTACACACAAAGCTCTGAAAGATATTCAGTGAATGTTTATTGGAGGGGTAATTGAGAAAAAATAATGTCTAATATTCATAGAAATATGTGAGATTATATTTCATTCATACAACAATAATTGAAACTCTGTAAAATTCCATGAGGTCAGGAGTTTTTTCAATTAAAAAGAAACATGATGATTGACACAAAACTTTCAAAGGTCTGAAAATAAAACTGAGAAGGCTGTTCACACAGATAGCTAAAGGGAGAGAAAAATGGTTGAAAATTTAAGACACAAGGGATTAATACAGTAGGTGCAATATTCAACAAATAGGAAAGTGAGGGGAAAAAGAGATAATGGAAGGGATAAGCACATCAAAATAAAAAAGAAATATGTGAATAGTTAGCAAAACTTAATAAAGATATAGTCGTTAGATTAACTCTACTAATTATCAATAGGATAAATAAAGACAAATCCCCACCTAGATGCACTCTTATAAAATTATATAAAATATAAGAAGAAGATTCTTTAAATTTCTAGTTGGAAAAAAAAAAAACAATCTACAAAGAAAAGTATCATAAGGCCACTGGGCTTTTCATTAGCAATGCCTTAGTGGTAGAATACAATAAAACAATGTCTTAAAGTTAAAAGAAAAAGTTATTTTGAACCTTCAATTATATACCCAGCTAAACTATGATCAAGCACAAAGACTAGATAACACTTTCAGACACACAAACACTAACAAAGTTTACTTGATATGTACTGTTTCTGCACTTGTTATTGTCATATCCAGGCAAAATATAGGCTCTAAGTTTACTCTGGTAAACTCAAAGTCTCAGTGAAAGGAACTTTTAGGATGACAGTTGGTTAGTAGGTCTAGAACAGCTTATGTACATTGAAACAAGATTTGCTAAACTTTTAATGCATATCAGTTCAGCTTTTAACTTCTGTTCAATTTAAGCATTGGGTCTATATTTCATATCTAAAACTATAAACAAAAAGAAATCTACTTAAGGTCCCTATTCATAACTGTTTAAAGAATAGCAATTGACATTTTACTTTAAATAGGTAGCCAAGATGAAATTTTTAGAAGTCCTGCTGATGTGATTACTGAATTACCGCAGATGTTCTGAATGTGATATTATATCCCAATTAAGTAATTTACTCAACTCAATTGTCAACCACACATTGAAACCCAGAATAAATTGATAAATGGGTTTTTATCTGTTGTAAGTGATGCAATTAAGAAGTATGCATATAGTTAACTGAGCATTCCACCTTCATAAGGAAGTAATTGAACAAATGTGCCAAAATTAATCAAAAGAATTTTTATTGTAGTATTCAATGTATTCATTCAATAAATACTCGAGGCATTTATTATTTGGAAAAGCAAAAGAAAGAAAGAAAACAGGATACAGGATAAAAAAGTTACAAGATAAAGAAAATTGTAGTCATACATTTTGTCAGTGAGATTGATTACGGCATAGAAATACATTTGTTAAAAATGAAAGGTCTCCTAATATACGTTTAAAGGAGAAAGCAACTTATAAGATGTTATATGATCTCCTTTACATAGGTAGATAACAGAAAGATTGGTTTATAAATAGAGTATCTCCTTCTTGGTTATCTATAGTTTTTCTATCCTTCTGGATTTGTCTGTCTCTTGAGACCATCTTCCTCTGCAGCAGGAAGATCTAATTTCTTGCCTTCTAACCCTTCCTCGAGGTGCCCTTTCCCAGCACATTTTGGATAAAGACATCTACTACACGATTGTGTCCATATCATTCTTTACTGCCCCCTCACCCTATGCCCCTGCTGGATCCCTCAGGCTTTGTCTCACTTGCTGCCATTTTAGTACTCCCATCTCTTTCCTCTCTAAAGAACATTAAAATTAAGCTTTTATATGTAATGAGCTTTTGATAAAAGATCTGCAAGTAATGGAGGGTAGTTAAAGTTGAGGAAACAAACTATTTCAAATACGACAGCTCCATGATACCTAGAAATTTACTGTTCATTCTTTTCCATAGGAACTTTTTCCCTATTATGTTCTCCTGTGGGTATTATTCCATAGTGCCATTATTTAGAATCATCTTTCCTTAAAGCAGGATGCCTAAAAAATGCTTTTTAAATATCTTTAACAGTCTGGTGAAAGTTGTGAACCCTTTCCCAGAATAGGACTTTTTTTTTTTCTATTATTAATTTTATTAATTTTTAAAAAAATTTTTTATTTTTTATAAACATATATTTTTATCCCCAGGGGTACAGGTCTGTGAATCACCAGGTTTACACACTTCACAGCACTCACCAAAGCACATACCCTCCCTGCATGGTAAAAATACATAGGATTTCAAAGAAAACCAATAATAGTGAAATAGTTTTAACAAGGGATCTCTTGATTGTGAAGTCATGTAAACCCTTTTATTTCCTTTTCCTAGTCCATTAAGTTTTTCTAGTTGACAGAAAAATGCCAAAATTACCGCGCTCTCTCTCTCCCCCCCCCATATATATACCCAGTTATGTTTACTAAATGCTACCAATCTAGACTTAAGTCAGCTGCCTCTCAATTTTCACAGACAAATAGCAAGTTAAGGTGCTTTCCCCAAAAATGTACAGTGCTTTCCCGAAGGGGAATGCATTTCCAGGCCAACTGCCCCAAATTTCTTCTATTTTTTCTTTATGTACATATATTAGAGTTTTTTCCCCGTCTCCATCTCTCTCTTGAGACAGAGGTAGATAAATATATTTTCAACAGTGAGGATGATAATAAAAATTATAATTTTATTCTCTTCTTTACCTGTACTTTATAAAAAATGAGGTGTACTTATGTTGAACAAATACTGCTTATAAAATAAAATAAGGAGAAGAAAAAAATAAAGAAGTTCCACAACTACCTCTGTATTAGGCTTTTATTACTTGTAACCATTAGTCTTGTTTGGGAAATTTTGCGAAGTGCTAACAACTACTGCCTAAAACTATGGAAAACTATGTTGGATTCTGAAGGCTCAGGGTGTCTGCCACTGCAGATTCTGAAGTATGTTGTATTGCTGCATACTATTTTCAGTAAATACATTTTTATATCACTGTATTTTGAGGCTAGATGATGAGACCAATTGCAAAGGACCCTAGTCATTTAAAACTTGATGTGGAGGAAATACCCAGGAGAAATTGATGGAAGATTCACAATTCATTTATGTGAGTCAATCCCATATATAAGAGAATATTTTTGCTATTTGATGAGATAGATATCACATTGTCTTGGCCTTGGTGCAGGTAACACATCTGGGAACTGTTCACATGGAACCACTGGCTAACAGCTGTACAGCTCTGCCTGGGGTGGGTTCCAATTTTGAAAAGAATTAGAAGTAGAGTACTTTGAGTCCTTTTACTTTGCACAACTGGCCAAAAGCATCCAGCCGGGCCATGGATAAGCTTGAGAAACTTCGGCCAAAAATTCATATTGAATATTTATATACATTTTGGGAAAAAATTTTCTTGAGATAGTGCTCTGGAATTATTTGAGTAATTTTATTGCTCTTTCAAGCTCTGTTCACCATGCAAAAAGAGACACATTATTATTTCTTAATCTGATTCAATGAAAATTCTGAAAAATCTGAGAACAAGAACATTTTCTGCTCTGTCACCATTGAGCTTCAGCACTGTTAACAAAATGTGCACTATAAAGAAAGCCATGGGATCAATTTTGAAAATTAATCATAAAGATACTGCAGGTGTTTTATAAAAATGTGTTTTGTTCTGTTTTTCCTGGAGACAGAATACTGCATGTAGATGCAATTCAATTTACGTGTGGAGGAACTGCTTATATTTTTGTTTAAATAAACAAAGCTATTAAAATTCCTGTCTACATACTTTATCACCCATTTCCCCCTTAATCCCCCACACTTAGGCCATCAAAATCACTGTACTCCTGAACTTATATTAAGATCATCAACAACTCCATCACTGTAAATCCAATACTCAATTTTCTCTCTTCATTGTAGCTGCCCCTTTTAGGTCATTTGACATTTCCTCTTTGAAGCTTGACTTGAAACTTAGCTTCTTCATGTGGTTTCCAGGATAGCACATGTTGACTTTTCAGTCTAATCTGTTGGCTTCTTCTGCTATTCCAGAGCTCCAAACATACTAGCACTCCAAGTGCACACTTAAGGCCTATTCTCTATCTACACTCTCTTTCTGGGAATCTGATAAATTCATTTACATCAAACTGAATATATATTAATAGCTCCTAGATTTATATTTCTAGATTGAATCCCTTCCCTGAATTCCATCTCATTAATCAATTTCTCAATAATGTCTCCTCTTGGGTGACAAATTATCATCTCTAATATGTATTAAATTAGAATTATAACTAAAACTCCAACCTACAGCAATTCATTCTTCCTCACATTGCTTATTTCCAAATACCCTCCTCTCTCAGGAAATATCACCCTTATTCATCCTATTTCTCAAGCCAAAAACTTAGGAGTTACGGTTGATTCTTCATTTTTCCTCATCTTATAGCGTCAGGTCCACTTTTACCATCTATTCTGAAACTGATTGACCATCTTTAATCATTTCTACATCTCCATCCTGGATCAAACAATCATGAACCATTGCATAGGCTCCTGAAGCCATTTATTTATTTATTTATTTTTAAAGATTTTATTTATTTATTTGACAGACAGAGATCACAAGTAGGCAGAGAGGCAGGCAGAGAGAGAGAGAGAGAGAGAGAGGGAAGCAGACTTCCTGCGAAGCAGAGAGCCCGATGTGGGGCTCGATCCCAGAACCCTGAGATCATGACCCAAGCCTAAGGCAGCAGCCCAAAGCACTGAGCCACCCAGGTGCCACGCTCCTGAAGCCATTTAAATGGTCTTGTTCTATTCCTGCTTTTAAGACAAAATGCCATAAGGGCACCTGGGTGGCTCAGTGGATTAAAGTCTCTGCCTTCGGCTCAGGTCATGATCCCAGGGTCCTGAGCTCGAGTCCGCATCAGGCTCTCTGCTCAGTGGGGAGCCTGCCTCCCTCCTCCTCTCTCTCTGCCTGCTGCTCTGTCTACTTGTGATCTCTGTCCAAAAAAAAAAAAAAAAAAAAAAAAAAAAAAAGACAAAATGCCATAGAGCTTCCAGAATATTTATGTTAAAATATAGATTATATCAAATTTTACTAAAGATTCTAGTGATTTGCTCTTAGTCTTAAAAAGCAAAATTGAAAGTCTTTTACCTTTTTTAAGGAGACCCTAAAAAGTCTGCATGATGTGATTTTAGCCTACCTCTCAGACCTCACCTATTACTGTTTTCAGTCTCTGGATTATAGGATTACTGACTTATTTCTGCTTCAACTTTTGAGTTCATGTTATACACACTCTGCTCCCTTTCCCTGCAACACTATTCCCCTGTGTATTTGAATTATGAAGTTTGTCTTGCAGTTACGGTCTTGCAAAACTTTCCAAGGCATCCAGGATAAAGTGTCTATACTCATTTCTTTCTAGGACACTGTATTTTTCTCAAAACACTTTTCTATCTGCAGTTATCTACTTCCTCTATTTGCTGTTATGTTTATTTTTGCACTGGGCAGCTTTCTCTCTCTCACTTTTTTTTTTTTTTTTCTTTGAAATCCCTCTGCCTCTTCGTTTCAGAAGATAGCTAAATTCCTCCTAGTGTGCTAAAGTGGAGAGATTCTGTTCTCTCTGGCCTCTCCTCTTACTTCAGACTCCTAAACCTTATAATTACCCCCTTACATGGGTCTATCCTTTCTTCCAGCACTGTGCTAATTGTTTTACTTATTTTCTCCTTTGATTCTCACAATTATTCCAACATTAATACTATAAGAATCATATTACAGATGAGAAACCAAGGCTTGGATTAGGACAGTAACTTGTCTGTGGTCACAAAACTAGCTGGTGGCAGAGCAAGTGTTCATCCCTTCCCACTCCACTATGTACCGGACCACCTGCACCCCGTCTTCATCTCCTACCTGCTCCTCAATCTTCTTAACTTCTTAATTCTCTTGTTTATCTGGAAGGAAAGTATCTTGTCATCTGATTAAGAGGGATTATTGTCAGAAGTAAATGCTTAGGTTTAGCCCTTCCAAAGAATATTTTAATTTTTTAAAAATTTTATTTATTTATTTGACGCAGAGAGAAAGATGACAAGTAGGCAGAGCAGCAGGCAGAGAGAGAGGGGGAAGCAGGCTCCTCACTGATCAGAGAGCTCGATGCGGGGCTTGATCCCAGGACCCTGGGATCATGACCTGAGCCAATGGCAGAGGCTTAACCCACTGAGCCACCCAGGTGCCCCAGAATATTTTAATTTTAAGTAATATATCCTTTAAGAAGGAGAGTTCTTTGCCCACTCCAGTCTGACTCCTCAGAGCCTCACACAGAATACTTCCATTCTGACCTACTCCCAGAACAACAAGATTTAGACTGAACAAATTGACACCCAATTCCAAAAGGCTCAAGTTCTAAAACTGTGTGTTATCTGTTTCTCCAGGATATCCATTATAAAGACAGTTCTTACCATACAAGCTTTGGAGAAGGTTAAATGCACAATAAACATTGTTTAATTTTTCATAGAACCACATAGTGTATGTCCATGACTAATTTTTGAAGACTCATTCCTGATTCTAATTCTAAATCCATGATTTTCTGTGACTTTTTTTTTACCTTTTTTCATAATCCTATGTCATATGCTGTATTTAATGTTTAAAAGTTAATTACTATACTCACTTGAGATGAGAGCACTTAGTAGACTATTTCTCAGAACTATTTTGATGTTCTATTAATTAAGTCTCAGGTCTATATGGAAACAAAATGGTTTTCTAAAGTATTTATTCCTTCTATTTAAAATTTATTTAACAGAATATTCATTAGGCAGTTTAATAGTTCTTATTAGTAATATTTAGATGGAAAAATTTAAGATATAGCTCCTGATCCATTTATTTTTTACATAGTTTCACCAATGGGTCCTAAATATTCGCTGAATGAATAAAAAAAATGGTGTAGTTATCTCTGAGTTCTTACTTTCCCTGATTTAATTCATCGCAGATAGAAATCCTCTCCCTTTTCAAAACCAGCAATTCTCATACTTCATCTTATTTAAAACAGGGGCATAACAGGTATCATTGCTTGTGCTAAAATAGTAATTTTTGAACACATATAGGTCAGTTTTTTTAACAGCTGCTTAAATGATTATTTCAACAAAAGTGAAAAAAGTTTATTGTTTTTTATAAATAAGTTTGACAAAAATTTCTATAAATAAACTTATTACCTGCACTAGTCATACATAATGTAACGATTTTCCCTTCTTATCCTCACCCAACATCGGTTTCTCTCTTCTGTGACCCAACTTATTTTACTTTGATCTCAGCTTGGATCTAAGGATCAGATCCCAGCCCCAGCAGGGGCTGTTCCACTGATGTTGATGGTGGCAGAAATGGCCTGAAATGTGTCAGGGCCTGGATGATACCCCAGGAAAGACTCTGGATCAAGACTAGAGAAGGTCTCCTATTGTCAATAAGAGCCAGGCTTATTTCCAAAAATTTGCAGTAACTCTAACTGCGCTGGATCACTGTCTTCAAGTGTGACAAATTATGAAGGATGAAAGAAGGTGATGATTGTGTGCATCTGACAAGAATCACCAACAATGGATTTTGAGTCAAAATAGCCTGGAAAAAGACCTGGGCTGTCCAGATTCTCTTGTATTCATGATACTTTCGAATATTTTTAGCACACAGCTTAGAATATGGTAGACATTCAAACAATGTTTCTCGACTGATTTAGAAACCTATTTGTGTGACACCTATTGTGTCACACCTATTTGTGTGACTTGATTATCAAAGCAGCAAACTAGCAGTACAGAATACTAAGAATGGAAAAAAAGGAATGAGAACAGAAGGTCGAAATAGTGATCAGTCTGGGAAAGATGTTTATGCTTCACCACACTTAAACAAATTCTTCAGACATCCGATGATCTAGTGATTTTATTTATTTATTTATTTATTTATTTATTTATTGTATGAAATAACACAAATTTGGACACATCTCCAAAATCAACACAGTGGTTTTTAGTGCCTCTACTTTTCCAGGCCCTTTGGTGGTAGCCTGAAACTTGAGTACCTTCAAAGGCACCCGCCCTGAAAAATGCTGATCTTGTACACAGAGTCAGCAATTGGCATTAGACTTAGGTTGCATTCAGAACCCAGAGAGAAATTTCATAGAAATCCCAATTGAGAATTCCCAGAAGCATTTTTAAGGCAAAGAAAAGCTGACTATTTTAATGGAGACATCTATTAAATGGATAAGCTTTAAAAAAATTGAACTATAGATTACAAATGAAATTTGTTCCTGACTTGCTCTCCTATCCCTATATTACTTTGGTTAAGACCCTTAACTCAAGGGTGTCTCAGGTTCCTCATCACTATAGCCAGGTGGTTAAACTAAGTTATCTTTCAGGGCTCCCTCCACTTCCATTGTGTGATTCATCCTAAAAATCAGATTTCAAAGCTTCTAATAGACTGGGTTTTCCTGGAGTTTAAAAATACCCTCTTATGGCTCCACAGCTGTGCAGTATAAAAATTACTGCCTCAGTCTTTTTCTGTTCGATGATCTAGTCTGACCCCATCAGAAAATACCTTTTAAAATAGACCTCTCTAATGTTGAGAAAAACGTGGATTCATTTCTGTTTTATTTTTTTAATTTTAATACACTTTTTCTCTAATGCTCAGTTTGTTAAGTTGATTATATTATAGTACCTAATCTAAAAGATAGTGTGGTGTTTCTAATATTTGTCTCAATTTCTCTTTTTCCTTCCACATTACCAATTGAGTTTTCTGACCTGGCTGTTTGATAGGCTAATGGTGATGTAATTAAGAATGATTTTTCTGCTTTTTCAAAAATGGCTAGTTAAAGCCTTTACAATAAAATAGATACTACTGAAACAGAGGGAGAAAATAAGATTAATACAAAACCAATCATATGTGAACTGATATTGTTCTGAAAATAGAGGTGAAGGAGGAATTTCTTGTTTAAAATTTCTGTTACTTAAATTTAGTATTTATTACTTGGTATTTTCAAGCAGCTCTAATTCTACCATTTTAGAAATAGTTACAGGTATTAATGGGTGTTTGTGGTTATTTTTGACCTTGACAAGGTAAACAGGAATAGCACCACTTTTAGTCATGCAAGTCTTATTGTAAAAGAAACTCCAAGAAATAATTTTAGAATGAAAATTGTCATGGAGGGACACCTGGGTGACTCAGTTGATTAAACATCTATTTTTGGCTTAGGACATGATCCAGGGTTCTGGAATTAAGTGCCACATTGGGCTCCCTGCTTCCTTTGCCTGCTCTTGCTCTCTCTCTCACACATAAATAAACAAACAAACAAATAAATAAATAAATAAAATCTTTCAAAAAATAAAGACCTATCTCCAAAAACAGTCATATTCTGAAGTACTGGGAGTTAGGACTTCAACATACAATTTTGGGGAGATATAATTCTCCCCCCCCAAAAAAAGTCTATAACACCCTATTAATAAATAGTTATATTACTTCCAAAGTTTTGTTTTAAAAAATCATATTGTAATAAAATCCTTGTGAAGGTTTCCTTATGGTCACAACTTTCTTTAGGGTATATATCTAGAAGTGGGATTATTATTTTTTTAAAGACTTCATTTATTTATTATGTCATAGAGAGACACAGAGAAAGAGAGAGAGCACAAGCAAGGGGAGTAATAGGCAGAAGGAGAAGCAGGCTCTTTGCCTAGCGAGGAGCCTGATAGAGGACTCTATCCCTGGACCCTGAGATCATGACCTGAGCCAAAGTCAAATGCTTCACCAACTGAACCACCCAGGCACTACTGGAGATGGATTTTTAAAGAGGTAATTAAGTTAAATTAAGTTAAAATGAGATCATTGATTCTGACTAGTCCTTCTAAGAAGCAGACATGAATAGTCACGTGAACATGAACATTGCTGCTCAGAAAGCATGAGGAAACCATTCCTTCTTAGACAACAGAGATCAAGTGGGAAACCTTGACTTCTAGCGTCGCGTGATAGTAATAAGGCGGTGCTGTTACCCATTCTGTACAGAGTGGGTCAGAAGATGTCAACTGAAACAAGCTTTCAATAACTGGAAGTCACAAAATATCCATGCTTCAGTTGAAAATCACTTGTCATACCACAAATGAATGAATTACAAAAGATAATCATTAGAGATGGAGATTTTAGAATTAATGAGTAAGATTTTAAAGCAGCCATTAGCAAATGCTTCAGTGACTAATTATGATCATTTTGGAAATAAATGAAAAAATAGAAAGTCTCAGGAAAGAAATAGAAAATTTTAAAAAATGGACATTTTAGAACAGAAAAATACAATTATCATAAAAACAAAATAAGAGAATCCATATATAGGCTAAATAGCAGAATGGAGGTAACATAGGAAGAGTTTGATATATTAAAGATTCTGTCTTTCTCTTAATTTCTTAAAGGGCAAAAATGTATATATAGTGAATTTCAGATATTTTGTTGAAAAACTGTATAGGCTCTAGTTTGAATTATGCTCCTTCAGATTTTTTTTTTTTTTCAACAGCAGCGGTTAGGATATAGATTACTTGAATCCATCAAAGATTGAAATGACTGGTACTGGGTTGCAAGTTCTGTGAAGATTGACTTATTTCTAATTTATGAGTTTTCTCCTACATCATAATCTTTCAGGGGTCTTAACTGAAAGCCTGAAGTGTTTACCAAAATTTTTTTCTTGGCACACCCAAACAACATTTTTTTTTCCCCCCACAGTCCTACAAAATGTCGAGGACTTTGCTTGGCTTTCTGGTCTCAGTAGTCATTTTCTAGTTGGTGTCTTCCCTTCTATTCCCTTTGAAGCTTGGGGTTAAGCAACTATCTTGATGAGAAAAAGACATACCAATTATGAGGCTCTCTTCTCTGTGGTTCCCTTGTCTGTGGGATTCTCCTGCTTTGGTAGCTCTTCATTGTATTTTTTGTTTCCACAACTTTGTAGGACTGCTAAAACCTCCAGACTCTTATTCTTGGAGAGAAAGAGGTGGTACAGAATGACCCCCATGCATCTCAAGACATTTTCCTTCTCATAGTGAGGTTGACCCCTCAGGTCATGGCTGTCTTGTTTGATTGCTAATGACCACAGTTACGTGGGACACCTATGGTGCCTTTTTTCTTGTTGTTTTACCTGACATTTATATGTTTTCTTGACCAGTGGTCTGGTTTGATACAAGCTACTCTGTAATCATTAAAGTCAGAAATCCTACAGCCAATATTTACACTAAAAATATTGATAAATAATTACAGGAGGCTGATTTACAAAATGCATATGAAAGACACCAATGGATTTTATTTTACTATAAACAATATAAATATATATAAAAACACCAAATGTATATAAAAGACACCAATGGATTTTATTTGACTACAAACAATATAACCAAAGTGTTAGAGTCAGAGAAGATAATATATCTGTCAGGCTCAGAAACTAAAAAATGAAGCTTTCAAACCTCTCACAAAGATTTTGAGAGACCAATAAAATTATGTAACAAGAAATATCTGCATGCCTAGAGCATGTTTGTCTTGGCTAAGAATAATTATAGATCGATGTTAGGGGTAGAATTAAAGCTTTATTTGAAGGCTGTAATGGGGAAGGTGTAGAAATGATCTGAGTTCATCTGTAAACCTAGAAAATTCAGGAAGACAGATTTTGCTTACATTGAACATTGAAAGTTACAGACCATAGGGCTATCCAACAAAGTCCTGGGCCCTTCCAGAAAGCAAGTCCTTTACTATTCAATGATCACAGACGGCCACAGATGACCACAGACACAATGTTTTAGAGAGCATTTTTTTTCCATTAGGAGATGAGTTGCATTAAAATAGAAAGGCAACAACAAAAAATAATTATTTCTTTATTGAGAGCAAGTGATATGCCTGGTGCTTCATAAGCAACTTACATCAAATATACATTTAACACTTTATTATTTTCACTTTACAAATGAGGAAATTGAAGCATAGAGTACCAATCACTGGCTTAGGGTCAAACTAGCAAGAAATTGAGATAGGATCTCATCCCAGGCAACCTGTCTCCAGAGACCACACTCTGATGCATCAAACTATTTTGTCAAAGTGAAGATATTTTTTATTTCATGCTTTGAAATGGTTCATAAATAGGTGGGCTATGAACAACTCACAACAATATGAACATATATGTATATTTTATTTGTTTACCATTAGGATAATGTGACAACACGGTTAACATAGTCATGGATTCCAGGTTATTTGCTATGTACTCTCTTTACTGAATCAGTGTAAGAAGCAAGAGGTATCCTCTGACAGAGTTGATTGTCTAAATAACATACTCACAAGAAGATATACAATACTAGAGTGGCATATAAAATTTGCCTGTGTATGTGTGAGTGTGTGTGTGTATGAAATAAATTGACCAGACACATGACATTTTTATGTCTTTGGGTAGCATTATATAAATATCATAGTAGTGGACTTGGCAGAACTTTGAAATGTCATTTAATACCGCTTTAACGCCTACTTTGACTCTATTGATAGATTTATTACAAAAAAATTTAAAATGCATGCTTTTGGAACTTGCCAGGCAAAAGATTCTAAGGTCCCTTTGTTATACAAATGATTGTTTTCATAACCTTTGTCATAATGTTCTTCCTTATTTAGAATTGGAATCTTTCTATGGAAAGCACAGCCACATACCTCTACTGCTATCCCAAAGGCAGGCAGGTTTCATCCATTACACATTTGGACCCACTTGGTGCTAGCCAGTTAACAAAAATGGATCATTTCCTAATGCCATTTTGTTATAATTTTTTGTGTACACTCTTTCAGATGTTGAAGAATCAATCATTAATTTTGCCCCTCATGTTTAGTGTGAGGATCCACATAAAAACTAATTTAACCAAAAGTAAGCATTAGACTTACTATTTTTGAAAGGTTATCAAAATAACATTAAGAGGTGCTATCCTACCTCAGCACAATTATGACAGCTGACCCCCTTAATTAACTCTGCAACAACATTTCATCTTTTCTCATGGTGCCTTTAACACAAATGTTCCAGGGTTCGCTTTAGAGTCTATTTTTCTCTTTTACTTTTAAAGTCTTCACAGGAGTCTGGAATTTCAGAAAAACTGTCAAAATGTGTTGAAACATATTTAAAAGAATGCATATTTTTATGGATTGGCATAGTTTGTACATGTTACTTTCCAGGTTTTCAGCTACATATCAACTTAGAAAGAGTTCTGTGTGGGGGAAATACCATAGTTGTCACAGGGCAGAGGGGACTCTCCAGTGTCTTTGACTTTTCTCCAGGAGAAATTAAGAGAAGAATTCATCAAATGTGAACGTTAAGAACTCAGAAACTGGAATGTTTGTCCAAAGCCCCAGGCCACAGAGCAAATGCTCTTATGCTGCTGGGCTCCAGGGGAAGACTGAAGCCAAAGTCAACACAAGCAGAAACTCCATCTGACTGATGCTGTGGAAACAGCTGTGAGCACTTAGCTGGAAAACCACCTCAGATTCCTCTCCCAGAAAAAAAAAAAATAAATAAAAAAAACTGATGATATGGGAGATGGGGAGTAGGAAAGCTCTGTCAGGGTCTCTCTTCAGCTGTGGTCAGAAAAAAAAAAAAAAAAAAAAAACTTTCTTTCCCTGAATATTGTAAATAGATGGGTTTGGCCTGGTCATAATAAACCAGCAAGAAGGAAAAAAAAAAATTCTTTTCCTTAAATTAGCTCATGTCCCTTCCTTTCTTTGTATATTAATCGGTATTTGGCTTAAGTCATCTTTCATTGAATTTTTTGGGTAAAGACCCATTTGATCTTAGGTTCATCTTCTATAGGAAATCGGATAGTATTCAGAATAGCATTCAAGACCAACTTGGCTAGTGAAAGTTTAATTTTTAATAAGTTTTCAATTTGTAAGAACAGCCATTACTCTTTTTGTTGAAATTTTATTTCCCGCTAATTATTCTCCCTGGTGGCTTTCGTTAACTGTTTAGCAGGAAATAGAAAATACTACATGAAATAATGAATAGATTTTGATCCAGTCTGGGAAAGTGAATTTCTTCCCTTGTGATCACAGCTTTTAAAACTAGCATGGTATTCTGAAGAAGAGCTATGGGTAAAGTGGTTTAAAAAATCTTATAAATAGCAACAACTAAGGGAAAAAGAGAAATGGGAATAGCATTACTGCACTTCTGAACATTCTCTATACTACAAAATGGCACATAGTCCAAGTATGAAATGTTGACAGTAAGGTAGCTGGACTGAACAGGTACTATTATAAATAGACATCAAAAATTAATGTAAAATAAAATATACACCAACACTTAATTTACCTTTCTGTTTAGATACCTATTTAATAATGTAAATTTCATAATTTTATGATAAATTTAATTTTGGGCTGAAAAGTCAATATGTAACATGGATTATTAAAATAAGTGATACATTTTAAGTATGATTTTAAAAGTGACTTGCATCATTGAGCACTATACTTAAAAAGTAACTAGTACCATTCTAAAACGAAGGTTTCTCTAAAGTAAGGTGAATTCCTTTCATGTATTCAACAAATATTTGTCGTGAATAGGGCCAATATAGCAGTAGAAGCTGTAGACTCCTTTCCTCTATGAAGATTATATCATCATAACGAGGCAATATGCAATTAAGGAAATGCATATATTATAGGTCGTGCTTAGATAACTTCTATGGTGAAACATAAAATAAGGAAAGGCAGAATAAGGCACATTAAGGTTGGCAGCTGCTAGTTTATATAAGATGCTCAGGAATGGCCTCTCTAAAGCAAGTTACTTATAAACAAAGACTCCAAGTAAGATGGAAAATCATGTCACATGGCTTTTGGTCAGAAAAATGTCTGAGGCAAAGAGCAAAACAAGTACAAAGCTCCTGAAGTATAAAGACGCTTGGGTTATCTGAGAAAGTGAAGGTGACCAGTTGGTTACACAAATAGAATGGAGGGAGACGAACAGGACAGTGGGTGGAGGGGATCAGAGCAAGGAGGGCCTTGTGGACATCTGGCTTCTGGTCTGAGATGGAAGCCACTGGAGAGCATTGAGGAGAAGACAGGCCCAGTTTAACAGAAGTTTCAGGATCCCTTTGACCTCTGTGTGGATAACAGAGTAGGGAGGTGCTGGTAGAAGGAGAAGAATCAGAGGTAGAAGGGAGGAGAGGCTTGGAACAGAGTCATGGCCATGATAAAAAGTAAGAAGTGGTTGTATCCTGAAATTATGTTGAAAGTAGAACCCATAGAATGTGTTCATGATTTAAAGAGGATTCACACTTGACTCCAAACATTTTGATCTGAGCCAAGTGGAAAACTGGATGGAAGGCTTTTGAAGAACTGAATTGCTTTGGAAACATTAGGAGATCCCTCAAATGTCTCAAATGGCTAAGAGACTGCAGACAAAAGAAGTAGATGCAAGTTGATTTTAGGGGGAGGTATAAAGCTTCCAGGTCTGGGTGAGAGGTCTAAAGTAGAAATAGCTAATGATTGACTCTATCTAGGGAATTAATTCAAGGTACTGAGTCAAGAAATGAGGAAAAAAAATGCTAGAAAAGGAATAGTGTATCAGGAATTTTCCCAGGACTAGAATGATAGATTTTCCAAGGCTAGGCTATCTTCTGAAAAACAGGGTATTTACTTAAAGATGTGAAGACAACTGATAGGGTATGGAGGGTTCCAGCAAAAGACGTCCACTTACTAATCTAGTCAAGAGTGGAATGTAGCTCCTCAGAGACATAGAGGATAACACTGCGCTATGATCAAGGGCTCTGGCAGCATGCAGATGAAATCCTAGCTTTGCCACTTATAATTTATATGACCTTGGGCAAGATATGTGACCTTTCTGAGTTCCTTCATCTTTAAAATAGTGGTCGGAGAATTAAATGAGGTAATGACTGCAAAATTCACAGCACAGGGCTTGTCGCAGAATAAATTCCAATGAGTGTTATCTGTATCCCCACCAGCCCTCTAAGATGCATCTGAGCAGGAGTGAGATTTCAATGATCAGGGCCCCAGCAGGCTAGATAGAGCAGAGAGCATGCAAATCTCCCTTTTACCAGCATGAAAAAGAACAGCTGTTTCCCATATGGAAATAAGATGTTTGGAATTTTTCATGTTACTGCTTTTTTTATGTCTCCTGAGTTGTCACCCAAAAAGGCTAAAACACCTCAGATGTAAATGTCATGGTTTTTCACTTCTTGGAAAAATTTAAAATGAATGTGTGTTAAAAGAATTGCCTTAAAACAATAGAAATGCTGTTATGATTTTCTTATCAAAGCAGTTATTGAAGTATGAATTTTATAATTACAATAAGAAGAAACATGAATACAGACAAGAAAATAAAATGAAAAGTGGCAAGAATTATAGTGTGGAATTATGATTTTTTAATCTCAAAAAACTTTATTAAACCATATTTTATATTATATATTTAATTACCTATTGTTTTTATAAGTTTATAATTTATAGTTATAATGCATATGTACTTATATATGTAATCATATGTGCATAGTAAAATGCTTAAGTGATTATATATATCAAAATATGAGAGTGGTTATACCTTGATGGTTATGGATAATTTTTCATATAATTATATTTTCAATCTTTTCTATAGATTTTTGTAACATAATTAACAGCTCTGTTCAGAGCTAGTCAGAATAAGATGTATGCTTATCCCCAGTCTTATTAACAAATGGCAAAATATTGATCTCCCAATCAAACATCCATAGATGAAGACGTTAGGCCTTTTTTCAAGGTTCTTCATGAAAAAATATGCTAAAGGATACTAATTAAGTACTGACTTTATTAAATACCCATTCCTGTCATTTACTCTCAGAAAATAGTCAAAAGTTGCCCTAAATATAAGTGAATGAGATCGGAGTATTAAATAAGACATAATTGATTAATTAAATGTTTTTTTATTTGGTATAGTTTGACTGATTCTGTTTCTTGCATCCTCTCGAATCAGAGAATCTCTAACTTCCTTATAAAATTTAATTTAATAATAACTAAATATTAAATTATCTGAACAAGTCAATGTTATTTCTAGTATCCTTAAATAACTAAAAAATACTCACTTGTTCCTATAAAATTTGCTCTCCTTTCCATCTAAAGATTATTAAGTGATTTAGCCAATCTCTTAAGCACCATCTGGCAATTCCTAGGTAAGAATAATTGATGAGAAGTAGACACATAATGTGGTTCATGGATGCCCTGTGCATCTCCTAATGCTGTCTGCAAAGATACTGTTTCCATATAAACCTCGCAGTGCCTCAGAGCATATCAAATTTCAGATAGTGGTGACTATCTGAAAGACCTCACCCTGTTTAATGTTTTTGCTAAATACAATTACTTAGCCTTTAGCAACTGGCATCTGCTATAAATGTCTGTGAAGACATACATAAAACTTTTCTAATGTTGGGTTTTACTCACATTACCTCTAGCTAGCAAGAAAACTTCTCATTTAATAATTTGTAAGTTTCATGGAAACTTGTTGTTCAATATATCATACAACCCTAAGAAGCCTTAGGAGTAAGATGCTATCAAGGTTCTATATGCAGGTCTGGACATATTAAAGTGCTTTGTGGATGCCAGTGAGCATGACCTGAGATAACAACAACAACAACAAAAACAGGTAACTTTTTGTCCAAGGAAAGTTTATCCCTATACATTTTAGTGAGAGTCAAAGCTCCTAATTAAGGCCAACTCTCAAGGCCAAATGTAGTTGGCCTTCATCAATCCATCTGATTCAGTACAGCTGTTTCCTAAGGGAAACTGGAGGCCTGTAATTTGTTCTCACAGGATTTATATTCTGTCTTATTTATTTATGATAGACCTTTGGGTTTAGAGGTTACATAACCATATGTTTATAATACCATTAATTGACCACATAATTTATCTATTACTGACCATGCAAGTAATTCTGGGGGACCATATCAATAAATAAAAAATTTAAAAGACCTCTTAATGATACAAAATATGAGTACCCCAAATACCTTAAACTGGGTCATGTTAGGAAACTGCAGAAATCATATTGTTTTGCATTTCTGGATTTGGAGACAAGCCACAATTTGAGAAAACTCAGGAAGAATTAGCAATGTTGACCCTGCCATGAACAACACAATTCAAAAAGTGCTTTCCTGAGACTTTAAAAATTATTTGGCAAGGAGAAGGGGAGGATGGTGAAGGATACGACTCAGAAGGTGACCTGGCTGAGACAAGTAACAAATGCACTTGAAAGAAAAGTGGGCACTTTTGCTATTGGAGCCTAGGAATTGTCTGATAGGTAATGCAGGCTTATGGGAGGTCTTATCTTACAAATAACATGTTTTGGTTCCAGGATGATATAAAGTTTGAATAATAGCATCCAGATTCCATTATTATTAAAACTATTCTCTTTCCACAGTTGTAATTGGATTGGAGCCCAAAATTCCAGAGCAGTGGGTTATAGGAGAAATAGTATGTAGCAATGGAGCATTGGCTGCTTAAGAAAACAATAAAAATGGACACAAGCATAAGTTCTTATGAAATTTCACATTCCGACAACTTATTTGCTTTACCCTCCTGCTATCCTCTGCAGAGATGCAAAACTTTTCAGTTTTGATTCAGTGCCCATTAAAAAAAAAATTAAAAAACTTTTTTTCCTCAATGTTTTAACAAAAGGGATGTTAACTTTACAGCTGTCAAATGTGGGGGCTACACATACATTCCAATGACTACAGCTCAATACCACTCAGAATATTCTTAGAGATTACTTCTCAGAATTTCAATCTAGATCCATTATAACAACACAGAGAAACTGTATTTTATCCCTCCCTTGCTCTCTTTGCTATAACATGGAAATAGTCTTTCACCCATACTTTCGTTTAAATGAATTTTTGATCCTTCCAAAAATTAATCCTCTTCCTTCAACACATGAGCATTCACCACTAAGGAGAATTAGAAGAAGAAAAACAAAGACATGTGCTTCAGACATCAAAGGAAATCTGTAAGAGTAGTGGGGGTATTAAAATGGTAATCACATCCCCACCAATATGTGACAAAACTGAATACAACAAAACTCATTTGGAGCTGTTTTAAAAGTTAATTTAATTATTTTATGGTCCAACCTCATAAATTTACAGATTAAGGACCTAATAATCCTTTTGTCTGATCATCGGATCATGGAAGTTTTGCTCACTAAAGGAAATCACACATAATTAAGCCTCTTGCTTTGTGTTTATGATATTTGTCATTTTTAAATAAGAAAATAGCATGTTTAGTAAGAGATTAGTGAAACAACACGTGTTGGAGGGGATGTGGAGAAAGGGGAACCCTCTTACACTGTTGGTGGGAAAGCAAGTTGGTGCAGCCACTTTGGAGAACAGTGTGGAGATTCCTCAAGAAATTAAAAATAGAGCTTTCCTATGACCCTGCCATTGTACCCCAAAGATACAGATGTCGTGAAAGGAAGGGCCATCTGTACCCCAATGTTTATAGCAGCAATGGCCACAGTCGCCAAACTGTGGAAAGAACCAAGATGCCCTTCAACGGACGAATGGATAAGGAAGATGTGGTCCATATACACTATGGAGTATTATGCCTCCATTAGAAAGGATGAATACCCAACTTTTGTATCAACATGGATGTGACTGGAAGAGATTATGCTGAGTGAAATAAGTCAAGCAGAGAGAGCCAATTATCATATGGTTTCACTTATTTGTGAAGCATAACAAATAGCATGGAGGACAAGGGGAGATGGAGAGGAGAAAGGAGTTGAGGGAAATTGGAAGGAGAGGTGAATGAGAGACTATGGACTCTGAAAAAACAGTCTGAGGGTTTTGAAGGGGCAGGATTGGGAGGTTGTGGGATCCAGGTGGTGGGTATTGGAGAGGGCATGGATTGCATGGAGCACTGGGTGTGGTGCAAAAACTATGAATACTGTTATGCTGAAAAAATTAAGAATTAAAAAAAGAAAGATATTAGTATAGAGAAAAACAGAATTCTGTATAAAATAAACAGGAAGATTATTGTTGGGTGACCAGTCAAGCCCCATGGATTATTATGCTTAGTGGGGGATGATTATGATTACTCTGAATGGCTGGCTTTAGAGTTTGTGAAGGGCAGGTTCTAAAGGGTTTCAGTCCCAGCCCTTTAGCTTACTAGCTATAATGATCTGGAACAGGTCCCTCACATTCTCTGTCCTTAGTTTCTTCATCTCTAAAGTAGGGGTAATTATAGTAAGACCTAATAGAGTTGTGAAGGCTCTCTTGAGATAACACATGTGAAGACCTCACAGCAATGTTGAATATTCATGTGTACTCTATATATATGTCCTTCTGTACTATTGCTATTATATATGAATAGTGGATTATGCTTTCTTAGTCAAAGGCAAAGAGATGTAAGAAATATTAGAAATAGAAAGGAGTTGAAAAAGCATATAGCAAAGAGTCTCCAGCGATTTCAAGTAAAATATGTCAACATTAAGGACCGGTTTTACCTCTGGGTCTCAAAAGTTTCTTTTCTTTCTTTCTTTCTTTTTTTTTTTTTTTAAGATTTTATTTCATTGTTTGTTTGAGAGAGAGAGAAAGAAGGAGCGCCAAGGGAGAGGAAGAAAGAGAATCCCTAGCAGACTCCACACTGAGATCAGAGCTGACACGAGGCTCAATTTCACAACACTGAGACCATGACCTGAGCCCAAATCAAGAATCAGACACTCAATCTACTGAGCCACCCAGGTGTACCTCAAAACTTCTTTTCTTTCTTAATTAGCACTTTCTAAATGAGAACAAATGTTTCTTGAAAACAGCTGAAAGAAGCATATAGAAACTATATATTCACATTGAGTAACATAGAATAGAATGATAGCACTTATATATCTTTAGTATCTGAATATATTTTAATATTAAGTCTTTTTGGTGAATTTTAGTTAGTTCATAAAGATACCAACTTAGATTTTCGACATTCAAGTGTTTTGGTATTTGTGGAACTCAAGTTTGATGAATGCTGGTACATAAAAGGCATAAAAATCTCCAATAAAGTAGAACTGTAATTCATATATACAACAACAATGATGATGATAGTTACCATTAATTGAGGGCCTATAAAATGCCAGACAATGTTCTTTGCACTTAAAATGAAATAGCTTATTTAGTCTTCTTCACGACCCCATGAGCTGCATACTATTTTTTTATTCTATAAGTTAAGGAAGCTTTGGCACAGAGAAACTAGGGAACTAGCCAATATGACAAGGATATGACAGAGATAGGATGTGAAACAGTGAAATTCCCCAAGCAGGCATTTCCCAATCCTCCTGAAATAGGGTTCTATACACCACACACACTTCTTTCCTGAGTGTCCTGCCTGTTGAAGTTGATAGAGAGAAATCAAACAATCTGGTAAGATGATAGGCTGATAGCCTTTAGTACTGATGGGTTCCCTTTGCTGATTGCAGCTCTGGCCTAGAAAGCTGCAGCAGAGGCATCAGTCATTATTACTGTAAAGACACGGATGCCTGGGGCAGAAGAAATTGCTTCCTGTAGTAAGAATCCTCCTTGCATATTCATTACGCACATTGATACATTAGTCTTAGCCTAACATCAACAGGGACAATTTCCTACTTTGTGGTCTTTCTTGTAGCTTCCCAGGGTTCTTTCCTAAATTGAACGAAGGCCTCTAAGCATCAGCTTTGGAATTGCCATGACTAATTGTCTAGGAGAGTTTGGTATTCAAGTAAACACCAGGACTGACATCCTAAAACAGAACATTATAACTTTTGTTGGCTGATTCCCCTGGAGATGATTAATGGGGACATGACTAAATATACTCTTTGACTATAAAAGCAAATTAGGAGGAAAAAAATAAAAGGCCATTGGACAGGGATACCAGCACATCTTCCAGGGCAACCTGGACTTGCTAAGAAAGGCATTAATGTCTTCCCTCAAATACTCACAGACAATTTAGAAAATCACCTCACGGTAGTCTTATGTTGGAAATAAAATTTTATAAAGTACCTACAGAAGACTCTCAGTCTTGCAGTATACTTTTAGTACATAATCTGATCCTTGATTAATTCTTTTTGAGATGAGGACAAACACATGACAGGACGCAGGGATATAAGTATCATGTCTATTGAAAAAGTGACTGCATATCAGGTGAGTGATAAGGGATACACTCTTACTAAAGAACGTTGCTAGGTTCTAAGGGGTCCCCATATGTATTGGCAATAGGTTATGTTGTTGCTACTACTTTTTTTTTTAGCTAGAGCAATTTTCAAACTATGAAACAAAATTAGGAAGCATATGGATACATTTATACTGAATGTAGCCATTGGGTCTTAATGTAGAAGTCTGGGATATTTATTTATTTATTTGGATATTTATTTTTAACAGTATTGAGAAATTAATGAAATGAAATGAAACTCCACCCTTATATCCCAAAGAAATACACTTTAAAAAGGAACACACTACTTCACATTATTTTTTATGACATTTTACAAGTTTATGTCCTAACATTTAAGAGTTCAGATTTAAACTTAGTTTTTTCATTTGTAAATTTGAGATAATACTCATGAAGTCCTGAAATGTGAGGATATAAGTAAAATATTTAGGAGATTGTAAAAGACTTTATACATGCTGAATAAATGTAGATTAATATGATTCTTTTCTAGAAAGGTGTCCTCAGTAATAAATTTTGCTGAAATAACTGAATATCACTATGGATAAGAATTAATTAGATTAATTTTCCACATTGCTAAAAACAAATATTTCAAATAGAAAAAGATTTAGAGAAAATCTAGAAACAATTGGCATAACATGCTTATCCCTATTGCAAGGTTAGATAAATTACATAAAGAAGAAAGGAAAAATATAATAAAAGACAATATGACCAGATTTCAATATGTATAACTTTTGTTATATCATTACATTTGATTAGCTGATAAATGGTAGGCTTACCAAATTTTGTAACAGCACAAATGAAACAGAATAACACACATATTAACTGAAAAAATTAGGGCAAAAATATAGCTTGACAGCCACTATGGTCTACCTAATCCAACAAGATAGAATTTAAGTGAGTGGGCTATAGAATGGAATTTGGGGCAAATTTATTTTGAATGAATGTACTTTAGGTGAAATGCTTGGTAAGAATAAATGTATCATCTTTTGATATATTTTGAACTCAATGTTTGAACTTGATGCTTGCTGTCATTAATATTAAGATGGCTCAATCTGGTACATCAGCTAGAAAGAGTTGGACAACAAATACCAAGATAGCTTAAAAGGGAAAAATTATCCTCCCTCTCAATAAGTCCCAGAATAGGATGGTTTTCAATGTGGTTAATTCTGCGGTTGAAAATCATTAAGAACCCGAGTTCCTACCCTGATATGAGGAAGTGGTGATGCAACATGGGGGCTTAAGTGGGTAGGAGAAGAATAAATGAAACAAGATGGGATTGGGAGGGAGACAAACCATAAGTGACTCTTAATCTCACAAAACAAACTGAGGGTTGCTGGGGAGAGGGGGTTTGGGAGAAGGGGGTGGGATTATGGACATTGGGGAGGGTATGTGCTTTGGTGAGTGCTGTGAAGTGTGTAAACCTGGTGATTCACAGACCTGTACCCCTGGGGATAAAAATATATGTTTATAAAAAAATAAAAAGAAAAAAAAAAAGAACCCGAGTTCCTGTGGCACATGTATAAAATGGAGCATTACTCAGCAGTAAAAAGAAATAAGCTACTGTTTATGTAATGACATAGATGAATCTCAAATTCATTATGCAAAGTGAAAAAAGCCAGAGTCAAAGGTTATATACTGCAGGATTCCATTTATATGATCTTCTGGGAAAGACAAAACTATGACAGAGAAGAAATCAATAGTTTCCAAGGGCCAGAAGTGGAGGAAGGTGACTGCCTACAAAGACGCATGAGAACTCTCTGGGGGTAATGAAACTGTCCTCGACTGTGGGATTGTTACATGACTCTGCATATTTGTCAAAATTCATCAATTTTTAAAATCTATTTTCATTGCATTTAAATTTACCTTGATAAATTTTAAAATAACCAAAAAAGAACTACTTGTCATATTCTGTGTGTCTGCCTGACCTGGAAATAATTCACCTTATGTATATGTACGTTGCCTTATTCCCAGGTATCACAGGTGGATCAGATAACATCCAACAGAAAGGAAGCTGTCCCTTTATGTGTTCTCTTTTTCCTTGTAGGGAACTATTTTTCAGAAACCTGTTTTCTTATTCCCTCACAATATACCTTCCACACATCTCATGGACTATACCTGGGTGACATGTCCATTCATTCCTTAATCAATTCTGGCAAGGAATACTAATTAAGCATAATCAATATAGATTTAAAATTTAACCTTAAGCTTGAGATGAAGACACCTTTCCTGAGGCTAGCTACCTGAACACATTAGAAACTCACCTGGTAAGGATAAATTGTAGTTGTGGTGAACATAACTAGTAGTGGTGAACATAGCTAGTAGTGATGAACAATGAATAGAGTCTGTTCAATTGGCTAGCTACCTTGTGATTTTATTCAATAATAAACTTTGGTACAAATAAACAGGAATGAGATAAGACAAAACAAAACAATCAAGCTAATGCTTGACCTTACTTGCATGCTTATTTCATACTCTAATACTCGTTATCTAGTAACAGACACATTTTTCTATAATTAGAAATGTAATACCCCTCAATGTAATACTCTTGACAAAGTTGCTTGATGAGAGATTGATTTGGAAACTATGTCGTTTAAGGAATTACTGCAAGAAATAGACCTGGTATGTGCACCAGCATGTGGAAGACACACTAGATTACATCTAGTGAATCATAAGCAGAAAGCACAGTGTGATGTACGGGAAAAATTTCAAATAAGGTTAGAGTTATTCAGAGACCTCCAATGATTGTAAATCACCATTCTGAATATTCAAAGCTGACCTAGGCAATGCCTCTATCAATGTAGTAGAAGAGGAGTCTATTATTGGATGGATCATTGGACTGGAGATTCTAAGACTCCACAATATTGATATGATACTAAAAATTTTCTTAAGTACACAAGGAAATACATAGGTACATATGATTTTGTGCATACAAGATACTCAAATATACATATATTGCATATGACTAAAAAGATTTTATTAATTAAAAGACTAGAAGGTAATGCATAATAAAATAAAATGTGTTATATAAGGCAGGAAGATTACAGGTCAGTTAGAAACAAAATCTAAGGGAAATCTGATAAGAAGTGGAAAATTTAAATTTAGTATAATACTGGGGAGTATTATACTACAAAATTCCTATCTTTTGAAATGTGCCTTCTTTTAGAGAGACTCAAAGCTGACACCAGGTCTGGAGACTATCCTGGTCCTACTCCTTATCTAATCCAAAACATCCGATGTCCTCTCTGATTATGGTTGCTAGGCATGTGATTTTTGAAAATACATAATTGAAGACACTCACTGACATAGAGATTTTTATGAATTTTCATAGATAATAGGAAAAAAATGATTGTCAACTTATCTATAAAAGGGAGAGAGGTTCCTCAAAATGTTGAATAGAACTGCCCTATGACCCAGCAATTGCACTACTGGGTATTTACCCTAAAGATACAAACGTAGTGATCCAAAGGGGCACGTGCACCCAAATGTTTACAGCAGCAATGTCCACAATAGCCAAACTATGGAAAGAACCTAGATGTCCATCAACAGATGAATGGATCAAGAAGATGTGGTATATATACACAATGGAATACTATGCAGCCATCAAAAGAAATGAAATCTTGCCATTTGCGACAACATGGATGGAACTAGAGCGTATCATGCTTAGAGAAATAAGTCAAGCAGAGAAAAACAACTATCATATGATCTCCCTGATATGAGGAAGTGGTGATGCAACATGGGGGCTTAAGTGGGTAGGAGAAGAATAAATGAAACAAGATGGGATTGGGAGGGAGACAAACCATAAGTGACTCTTAATCTCACAAAACAAACTGAGGGTTGCTGGGGGGAGGGGGTTTGGGAGAAGGGGGTGGGATTATGGACATTGGGGAGGGTATGTGCTTTGGTGAGTGCTGTGAAGTGTGTAAACCTGGTGATTCACAGACCTGTACCCCTGGGGATAAAAATATATGTTTATAAAAAATAAAAAATTTAAAAAAAAACACAAAAAAACCCAGGGGTGCAGCGGCAATTCTAGAAGGGAGGGATTAAACGTTAGTAAACAAGGAGGAGAAGAAATGCCTGGGTCAGTCTGAGATTGGCTTAGGAGCAGCCCCCTTACAGGAAATCTCCAGGGTCTTACTCAGCTGGGGGGGGCGGTGGGAAGAAGAAGACTTCTCTTAATCTGTATTTGTCAGCTGCACAGGGTTTTCACTACAGTGTATGTAAGAGATCAATAAACATCATAACATTCTCTAAAAAAAAAAAAAAGGAGAGAAATGCTTGACAGATCATTTCTCTATGATTATGCATAGTGTTGATTCTTTGTTATTATTTTTAGTTTTAGTTTTTATTACATAATGCAATTTTTTTGTTTACCAGTTAATAGAAGCAGAAAGGCCAAGACTAAAAACAGTAATCTATCATTGACTGAGCCAAAGGAAGAGATTTACATTTCAAAAGTTACTATCATTATTATCTTTGCTAATCATGGGAAAATGATGCTAACTTGAAATCACTCAAAAGCATCATATAAAGTTAAGAAAGTTAGCTATCAACACTGAAGTAGAAACAGCATAGCTTAAAGTCTATAGTATAAAGGATCACTTAATAGCACAGGTTTGCTTGGGTTATTTTTAGCTGCCTATAAAACTCAAAGTTAAATAGCAAAGAATTGCACATAAAGTTCTTTCTTCATGGTCTAGTTATATCTATTAACCTTTTCCTCGCGTTAAGTGAATTTGTTCTCAACTTATTTAGGAGCGCCCATTATCTTATATATAACTTTAGAAATGCATCCTGAACCAAGAGGCTTGCTGCATGGGTGTGTTGTGCTGAGCAAACATAAAGAAAACAGAAAGATGTTAATTAATTAGGAGAAAGATTGTAAGAACCCAGATCCAAGAAAACAAAAGGACAATAATAGAAAAACAAAAAAGAAGGATTAACTAAACATAATTTTTAAAAATGAAAAACAAAAAAAAGAAGGACCATAAACTTGTGTTTGTTCATTTTAGACATGCACTGAATACAGTAGTCCCCCCTTATCTGTGGGGAATATGTTCCAAGACCCCCAGTAAATGCCAAAACAATACTATAAACCGTATATAGACTGTGTCTTTTCCTCTACATACAAACCTATGATAAAGGTTAATATACAAATAGGCACAATAACAATAGTGAATAAAATGGAACAATTATAACAAATATATTTAATAAAAATTACATGTGATTTCTCTTTCAAAATACCATAGTGTGCTGTACTCACCCTTCTTCTTATGATCATGATGAGATATAGAGTGCCATGTGATGAATGAGGAGAATGACAGAGGTATCATGACTTAGCATTAGGCTACTGCTGACCATGTATCAGAGGGGGCCATCTGCTTCCAGACCATGGCTGACTGCTAGTAATGGAAACCATGAAAATCAAAACCTCAGATCAGGGAGGACTATTGTACCCAGAGTCTACAAAGCTCTATTTTGGGCATTTTATGATGACATAATGTACAAAACCATTTCATTTTCTGCCCCAGTGAGTTCAATATTGTTATATAGAAGAAAAGTGATCCTTATGATAGGCATTTCCATTAACATTAATGCTCAGTAAAATTATTTTCCATGGGTTGTGGAATTCTCACACTCTTTTTATAGAAAACATTTTCAGAAAAAAAAAATTGCACCTCTTTTTTTGAGATGTAAGCAGGAAGAATGGGCAGAGACTTTCCAGAAAGTTACAAGTTCTTCCTCCTTGATTAAGGGTTTCTCTACTTTGCTGGTTAGGTCAAAAAATTGAGTTATTTGCTTTTTAAAAGCAGTAAAGTGGTTATTTAATCAGTCACTAATACATAGATGGAATGCTTTTGTAATGCTCGTATTGCAGGTATATAAAACAGTTTAACAAACACTCAAAAAATAAAAGCTTGTCAGTTTTAATGGCTCAGTTCATTTAGCCCATCTAATTTCCCACAGCCCCAGCATGACTGAGACCCCATGTATCTTCTCTACTCATAGGAGTGTTTTATAGTTCTATGCTTTTTATTTATTCTGATTCCCCAACTTGAAATTTTCTCTCTTCTCTCCTCAACATTTATTCAGATTCTGCTGAATCCTCAAAGTCGAACAAAATTCTTGGCTCCTTCATGGAGCCTTACTGCTGCAAATTACACTGGCATTTCCCTCTCTGTTACTTAGTATGCTTGTCTGAGAGGAGTGGTGTTCAACACTGCTGTTTTGTTTCCATCTGTTCATTGGGTATCAGCCCTGTCTGTACATTAGATTCATTAAAGGTGCTTAAAAAAAGGGATACTTTATATATAATAACCCATAATAATCGAATTAGAATTTCTGAGAATAGAGCCTGAGCATTGCTAGTTGAAAAAACCTTCCCAGGTGATTTTGATACATAGCGAAAATTGAGAAACCAGTTGGTTTAAGGTAGTTTTAACCCAAAGCTACCCATAAAAGGCTATAATTTAAGACATTCCCCCCGCCGTTTAGATTATTTTCCTGCCACTCGGAAAAATCCAGAACATGTACCACATATTTTTGGATTCATAGATTCAGATCCCAAAGCTCATTCTGGCCCCAAGTAGTATGCATTGGTTTCACTTCACACGCAAGTTCCAATCAATGGATAGTTACTTCTAGTACATTACTTCAAGGAGGATTCTGAGGATCTTCTGGCTTTGGCAATCATCAAAGCCTCTTGGCCATACGGTGGAGGAACAAGGAAGACTCACCATGCATGCCCTCTCCCTCTAACTCTCTCCCTTTCTCCTTCCTTCCTTCACCTGTGCAGCATTCAAAGACTTGCAAATACACACCACAAACCCTTGGAATTTCTATTTCCACTGTGCAGAGTCACAAGAACCAGGAGAAGTAAAAAAAAACAAAAAACAAAAACAAAAACAAAAAAAAACTCCCCAAATCCAACATATGACCTCCAAAAAACCAATATGAATTATCCTATTTATAGGAATACTAAAACAATTTTTTTTTATCAGTGTCTGGTTTAATGGGGATTAGATTATACCAGTGGCTCCTCTCCACTCAACCAGTCTCCTTTATTTTCATTTTCCTTAGTTTCAACTGTCTTTAGTGGTACTGAATGGAAAAGTCCCCTTGTCACCAGTGATTAAGTGTTACTATTAAGATTACCGAGATTGCTGGGCTTTTGTTCCTAAAAGATGCAATTTGGGAACGGTAACATTTTCAATTTGGTTTTCAAGTTCTGTTGTCTACAGAAAAGATTCAAAATTTTCCCTGAACTAAGTAAGCCAACTGCTGTTCTCACTTTCTATAAATTATTGGCAACAGAAATGCCAAATCATAAATGAAGTATTTTACAAAAATATATTTGTGTTTTTAAAAATAAAATGAAGATTCCAAACTCAAAGAACATTTCTTCTTCAATTCTCCATCCTGTCAGATATTGTGTGTTATCTATGATATAATTTTGGTAGATAACAATTTTTCCTATGTGAAAACAATGTGTCCTGTGAATTGTAAATGATGTCTAAGGATTTTTTTTTTTTTTAAAACAAAAGTGTCTGGATTGATTGTGTCTGGAATTCCTCCAAGTTGTAAATATCTCTAATGGTTTTTAGCCAGCTCAGCTTAATAGCAAACATCTCAAATTTTTAATAAATGAAAGAAAGAAAAAAAAAAAAAACCATGAGTCTGTGTAATGTTTAAATGGGTGAAAGTAAATCATACCATAACAATTCTGCATTTTTATCAAAGGGGGAATCTTCTGTTGCTGTAACCACAACCTCTCTAATTCCACGAGCCAATTACAGGGTGTGAAGTAATAATGTTCTAAAGGGAAATGCCATTCCACTGACCTCAGAACTAGAAGGAATAGGTAATGGGGCTGGGTAAACGGCATAAAATAATAAGCATGCACAGTAAGTAAGGTGAAATGAAAATAGAATGTAATTATAACACCTTTGATCTTCATGCTTTGAATTTACTGAGCTCTTTTTGACTATGGCTGTCTGTGTGCAGAGAATGGCTTAAATTCCCCACTATATACACCTACTTAAATAAATGTTTTCACCCAGCTAACTCCCCAAGTTAGTTATGATCCATTCTGATGTACTTCAGGGAAGGTTTCAAGTGGAATTCTTCAATGCTAACTAATCAGTTGATTGTTTGAAAACACTCCTACACACTCTTTATAAATAAATGTTTCAGAAATTTAGTAAATTACATGTACAAAGAATGGAAATCATAATGTATGCAGATGTAGGCAATAACACCCTTTCTTTAGTGTGCTTACCATTTCTTATTCTGGCTTCCTCAGACTATAGTGATCATAATTTTTTTTTTTTTTTTCAGGAAGGGACAGCAGCAGGAGAGGGAGAGAGAATCTTAAGCAGGCTCCATGCCCAGTGCAGAGCCCAACATGGGATTCAATCTAATGACCCTGAGATCACGACCTGAACAGAAATCAACTGACTGAGCCATCCAGGTGCCTGATGAACATAAACTTTTTAAAACTTTTATAGCATTTATGTCTGTCCAAGAAACTTACTATTATAATCACAAGTCGTGTGTGTGTGTGTGTGTGTGTGTGTGCGCGCGCGCGCGCGCGCACTACTCTGAGAGCAGAGAACGGGCTTACCCATCTTAGTGTCGCCTTTGTGGGAGTCGTACAGTACTTATATCTAAGATTACAAATATGGGGGATGCCTGGGTGGTTCGGTTAAGCATCAGACTGGATTTTGGCTCAGGTCATGATCTCAGGGTTGTGAGACTGAGCTCTGCATCAGGCCCCTTGCTAGGTGTGGAGCCTGCTTACGATTCTCTCTCTTGGGCACCTGAGAGAGACTCAGTCGGTTAAGCATCTGCCTTCAGCTCAAGTCATGATCCCAGGGTCCTGGAATCAAGCCCCACATTGGGCAGAGCAGGGAGCCTGATTCTCCCCTGCCTGCCATTCCCCCTGTTTGTGTTTGCTCTCTTTGTCTCTCTCTTGCTCCCTCTGTATCAAATAGATAAATAAAATCTTGAAAAAAAAATTTTTTTTCTCTCTCCCTCTTCCGTTACCCCATCTCCAACCCCTCTTCCTTCTTAAAAAGCAACAAAAAAATTATAAATCCTGGAGCAGACTGGCTCTGCAATTGATTATACAACATGTCAGAGTCTTAGTTTTTCTCACCTCTAAGGTTTTTTTCACCTGTATAAGGTTATGGAAACACCACAACCTGCCTCATGGAATTGTTAAAATATTAAATAATATAATGTCTATTATTATGTCATATATACACAATGGTTGGTTATTAGTGATTACTCAAAATTTTATTATTATTACTAACAGTAATATACAAAAGAGAAAAAAATGAGACAATATGTTTTAGATTAGCTGACATATCACTAGGCTCCTAATGGAAAATCCACGATAGACTCAAGCTAGAATAATTTGAGAAGGGTTTATTTACTTGAGGACTTACAGCATTTTTAACCCATATAATTCTGTTATCACCAGAAATGGCACCATTTTTGAACTCATAATTTCTAACATTCTACTCCTTGACCACAACTTCCTATTGTGGTCTCTTACTCAAGCTGGTAGGGCTTTAGTAGGTAATGGTTACTTCTGTCATTATAGAATTAGTGTATTAGCCCTGTCTTCTGAATGTAGATGGACGGTCAATGACTATAGATATATAAATACACTTTAAAGTCATCCAAAAATTCTTTCTCTTGGAAATTTAGAAAATATAAATCATTAAAGATAAACAGAGCTGAATGGTGGTTTCACTGATTCATCTTATGGACCTAGGAATTTCCATGAATTTCTGCCCTGCATTTTCTGGGGCTTGGTCATAAGGGATTTATTTAATGATTAAGGGAGTCAGGGTTAATTTCTTGGTTTGCAACCGAACGAAAACAAAACAAAACAAAACAAAACAAAATGAAACAAAAACCAAACCAAACCAAAATAAAACAAAATATAACAACAACAACAAAACAAAACAAAACAAAACCCCTAATAGATATCTATTAACACTGTAACTCTTCCTCTATAAGTTTTTAATTTCAAATCCATTTATTGTATTATACTCATTTCATTTATTACTCTCCTCTCTCAGCACCTCTTCTTTTCCAACTTAGATTCCATAGTCCATTTTATAACCATTGTCCAGTAAATACTTTCATTGCCTTTGCTATCTTTCCAGCAAAATCCCATTCACATTTTCCAGGTTTGCATCCATGAAACTACGACTTGCTGGAGAAATTTCACCTAACTGGTCAGTTTCTGCCACCAGAATATGTCTCAAATTTCTCCAACACTATTTGTACTGTGAATAAAAACTAAACCCCATGACTCCTAACTAGACTACTGCTGCCTCTCATAGTATCTTAGGATCAACTCTTGATCCATTCTAATTCACTCTTCACAAAACAGACAAAATAAGTTGTGTAAAACATAAAATCAATTATGCCAGTGCCTACTGTAAAATTCTTCAATGGCAATCTTTTGTAAGGAAAAAAAAAAATCAAGCTCCTGAATATTGTTGTTTCATGTGGTTCCTGTTTAATATTCCAACATCATTTCTGTCTTCCTTTTTTCATTGTGGGTATACTTATCTTCTTTCCATTCAGTAAAAAGCTAATATTGTCACCTCAGGGCCTTTGCACATGCTCTTACCCTTGCAGGAACACTTTTTTCCTTCCTTTGTGAATTTGAGTCCTTCTCTTCTTAAGCACTTCAATGTAATATTCTGTGACCACTTTCCTTCACTGCTTTTCCCTCCATGCCCTATTGTCCTCCTTTATGGTTTAATTACCATCTCTCCTCCATTTCGTATGAGGTTAAGACCACGTTTATTCTGTTTGTCTTTATACCCCATGCCTGCTACATAGTCCTTGATACATGGTAGATGATCAAGGAATATTAAATGAGTGAATAAAACTTTAGATACGAAATAGCAAGTAATAGGGAGTCACGCAGAGCTTTTGAATTGGAACATCATATGCTGTATCACTAATTTAGACTAATTAAGTGATAAGAAAAAATAAAACTTAAGGGAGAGAAGTGAAATTGTCTCTTTTAATGAAATAAAACTCAAGATACTCAAGGTTACCTTTGTACAGAGTTTGGGTGATCTGAGCCTTGGTCTCTTCAGTTAACATTTTTTTCTCCTAAACTTCCTTCTTCCTTTGATTACTCCTCTCATGGTTTGCTTACATTTGTAGATGCTATCTCCTCTAATGGCTCTAAATGAAGCAACTATAGATAATCATTCTCTATAGCAAAGCTACAATAGGCTGAAAATACACAACATATTGCTAAACACAAAGGAGAAAAATGCCTCAGAGAATAAACACAAAGAATATAAAAAGTGTAAGGGGTCCAACTTATAAAATACAAGTGTCTAGTCCTGCTCACATTAGGTCCCTGCTGAGTATGCAACCTCTGGCTCACCCCACCTCTTGATAAAGCTGCCTCTACACATGCTGTAAAGGGCCAACATAGCTTGCTGTCTTTGTCTGAAACTCTGTGCTGTCCTGAATATCTATATTCCCAGTATTAGTGCCCTTACCCTGGGCCTCCATATTTTAGAGGTGTCTCCTCTGGTCCTCCTCCAGGTACCTCTTCATGCAGAATGAGAAAACTGATAGACCAAGTAAACCTGCTCATCTAGAGGCTATAGCCTCCTCTCACCATTTCTGATCTGTACTCCAGGAACCAGGGACTCCAGCACAGGTGCCAGACTCACTTCCAGAGACCTAGCAGTCCTCTTCACTACATCCACCTTCTGAGGGAAAGCATGTCTAGCATCATCTAGAGTGAAAGCACATCTAGGCCTGAGGGTGGCCATAGAGAATGAGAAGGTAGGGAAATATTTAACAAGAGCAGTTGAAATATCTTTATTAATATCAGATATAAAATAAATATTTCAGATTAAAAACACACAATCATTAAATGTTGGAAATTATGGGAAAATAGTTTAAACTCAAATACACAAAATTTGGAAATGAACTTTTTTTATTAAGTCATGTGCCCAAACTCTAAATTCAGTGAGGTTCTGCCCTATTTTGTAGAGTCTGTACACAGAGTTCCACATAACATAATAAGGAAGTGACCTATGCTTTAGCTGGATGATTAAGGAGAGTAGAAATGCACATACAGATGTTTGGATGTTTTCCAACAAAAATAAGCCATTTGCTTTTCTTCTCAGTGCCGAAAAAAGATGAGCAAAAATATTAAAAAGCAAAGATAAACAAGCCTTGCTGCCTCATCCAAAACTGATTCCATTTAGGTCAAGGTCATATGATATATCAGTGTGGTTTTAATTATATTGTTTTCTAGTGAATATTATGGGTGTGTCCCATTCCAATTTCAATTATTTCACATAATTTTTCAACTGACTGTAGACCCATGCTCTTCAGCATTAAACCAATCAGAACTCCACCTAATTTCAGTGGGAATATTTTATGAGGATAAGCTGAATATTTGTACCTAATATCTTGGAAGGCAACAATAATCTGTGGATTAAAACATGGCTTTTGTAAATAGAGGAACTGTCCTTTGTTTTAATCACACAATTGCTAAAAGAACTACTGTTAATCAAATGGCATATAGGAATTTACTTATTTAAATCATCAAAGGTATTTTCATGATTCCGAACAACTCCAGTAATAATGAAAAACCTCTGGTTAAAATAAACAGTGCATAAAATAATCATACAAAATAATGGAGTTGAGCCAAAAAAAACCACCCTCAACTATTCTGAGAATTTTCTATCATTGTACATTAGCAAGAATGTTACTTTTGTGAAAAGTCTCATTAGTCATTTTTTTTTAATTGAAGTATACTTGACATAAAATGTTATATTAGTTTCAGGTGTACAAAATAGTGATTGGACAATTTTATACATTATGTGATGCTCACCATCTGTCACCTTATAATGTTATTACAGTATCATTAACTATATTTCCTATACTGTAATCTTCATCTCCATCACTTATTTATTTTATAACTGGAAGTTCTTTCCTCTTAATCCCTTTGACATATTTCACCCACCCCCACACACACCTCCCTTCTTTTCCAGCAACCACCAGCTTACTCTTCATATTTATGAGTCTGTTTCTGTGCTTTGGTTTGTTTGTTCATTTGTTTTGGTTTTTATTTTTCTATTATTTATTTATTTATTTGTCTATTTTTTAGATTTTTATTTATTCATTTGAGAGTCAGAAGTCACAAGTAAGCAGAGAGGCAGGCAGAGAGAGAGGGGGAAGCAGGCTCCCTGCACAGCAGGGAGCCTGATGTGGGGGCTTGATCCCAGGACCCCGGGATCATGACCTGAGCCGAAGGCAGAGTCTTTAACCCACTGAGTCACCCAGGCGCCCTGTTTTGTTTTTTAGATTACACATATAAATTAAATCATATGGTATTTGTCTTTTCTGATTTATTTTACTCAGGCTGTTTTAAACACATGATATTAAAATTACCAGAGTAAAGTAGGGAGAGAGGCCAGTTTTAGAAAACTGGCAGCTTATCTTCAAGCCTTTGTTATGAATGACAGATTTTTAAATAACTTTTATTTTAAAAGTTTACTTTGAAATGATAATGCCACGTTGATACATAAGTAAGACACACCACTTGGACAGACCATACTATCTCTACTATCTAAGCTATCTTAATGGATACACCATTTACCAAATCATTAGATAATGGGGCTATACCTCATTGGTTAATTGTTGCCTTTCTAGTATTTTCTGTATATGGGGATGTGTACATGTTTCTTGTCCTTTTGATATAACTAAATCTCCAAAGAATAGTCTAACCTGTTATGATAATAAACTAAAATCTTCAAAATTTTGTATTCTCATATGCATTCCACATATGCACATTTGTATAAGTGGTTTGGTAATCAAACAAAACATCTTCTCCACCATTATAAAAATTATATAGATGACAGGAGATTGTATCTTAATTTTCCATTGGAAAAAAAAGCAAAAAAGGTATTATTTGTAAAGTTAACATTATAAAATTATCATTTTCTAATATAAAATAATATAGAAAAGATATTATATTTTCACTAAAATTCAACATTCTCACCAAATCTTTATTTTTTGGTGAACTATCATGTTTTAAGAAAACTATAAGATTAGGATATGGAGAACAAATGTGTCTTTATCAGGCTTTTTCAATCATATTGTTTAGACTCCATTCAGTGTATTTATTTATTTTTGGTAACAGAAAGCCCCCTGAAAGACAGTGATTGAATTTTCAACATTTCTCTTGTGTTTATGTAGCATGATTAAAATAACAGGAGTTATTTATTGCACTTGGATAGGATCCTGATTCTAACAGACATTAAATTGACCCAGTTGTGGCTAACATTGTATTTTCAGAAATAAAAATTTTCAGAAATAAGCAACTACACTACTTTTCAAAAAAGAAAAAGAAAATTTGTTGCATGAAATAATATATTCAATCATTTAATTATCTGAATTTTATTGTAAAATCATTGTTTTTAAATGAGAGTGTTACTATTCATAAAACTATTTTGGGCAAAAATACGTAAACTGAGATAAAACCATAGAAAAGCGAAAGCACTGGGGAATTCCTTTGTAACTTAAAGAATCTAATGTGTTTGTGGTCAGTTGCTCTTCAAAATACTTACGGAAATAGGGAGAATTATCAAGTACAGGTTCTAATTTATAAATGTTATTAGGAAAAGATAGAATGCACTATACATTTTGTTATGATTAAAAAGGAAACATATTTATGCAAAGTTATTTTACTTAGGTGTTTATGAGAACCAATGTATATGGACCTTCAAATATCTAGTTGCTTGGAATCCTACAAATAATCTACCCAGCTGACTCATTCAGATACTCAGATATCACCTGCATATTTCGGTGCAAACATGGGCCTTATTATGAAAGTATTCAGGTTTATTTATGCTTCTACTCAACATGTTTACTCCAAGAAAAAGCAGATACTGGTCTCCTTTGCGGATTGGTTTCTTTACATTGAATTTCTTTATTGATTGTGTTTTCACTTCATTTGAACTTAGAGTATGTCTCAGATCTGTGCACATAGTTGTTAGTGACACTTCGTTAATAGTGGCAAGATAAAGCTGCCAGTGCTGTAACAAGAATATTTTATTAGTTGTCCAGGCTGGGCACCAATCCAAGGTAAAACCAACATGATAAATGGCCCGTTGCCATTGCTTTCCAAAGAAATTATAGTACTACTTTTTCCTCTCAAACATTGGCTCAATTCCCATTTTTTAATTGATCTGCAAGAGGCCGACGCTATTATTTTTCTTAATTTTCTTGTTTTGGGGTTGCTTAATGAGTTTCTCCCCTTATTCCTATACTCATACCCCATTATTCCCACTGTGTTATTGCATGTAATTTATTTAAATTCTTAATTTCCCTGACTTGTTTTCAGCTCCTTAAGGTGAAATTTTATGCTTAACTCATTCCTAGCTTCTTCTCTATTGTTCTATTCGATAGATAACAGGAGTTCCACAGAGAGGGAGAGAGAGAAAGGGAAAGGGGAGGGAGAGGGAAAGGAGTCACAAACTTATGTGTCTTAGTCAAAGACTTAATTTTTGTCAGAAAGCATTCAGTAATCACTAGGCAAAAAATATTTTACAGAAAACATATTGAGTTTTAAAGTTACCTTGGAAACAATGGAGTCCAACATGATGATGACACGTGGAAATAATAAACCATCATGAATATATGTTTTTTCCAGGTCTTTTGCATTACAACATAAATTCCATTGTGTTTTTGAAGGTCTTTCAAGGGGGAGTTTTAGGAGTTGTTGTCTTTTTGATCAGACAACTTAAAACCAACTGTTAATTTATGCCTTGGATGGGAATAGTGCTAGATAAAAATCAGTTCTTATAAACTTTATGACAACTGATTCCAAACAATATTAGATCAAAGTATGACAAAATGGCCATGAAAAATAGCATGCAGTCAAATCTGTATCAGGTACAAACTGGAATATAAATCACCAAATTATTTTACCAGAATGAAAAATTCTACATACAAATAACACTGTTCAGTGATTGCCTACATAGTTTAGTAAAAGCACTGTACTTAGGATATAGCACCTGTTAAGCACCCAAACAAAGTAAGATGCCATAATTTCAGTGTCCATCTGGTGGCCATTTGAGACTGTAATTTTAAACTGTTACTAATATGACTATTTCCTAACGAAGGGGAAAGAAATCTTGATTTTTCTAGACAAATATAAACTACAGAAAAGTCTTTTCTGTGTTCTGATGAGATTTAATGGCAGGTATATCCATAAGAAAATCTAAGTAACATGACAGTGTCATTTTTTTGAAGAGTAAGAAAACTTAATTTTACTAATGAATGATTTGTGTTTGATGCTTGACATAAAATATTTTAATAAGAGGAACTAACTCTGCCAACGTATGTTGTTTAATCACTCAGGAAAAAAAATATATTTTTGTGTAAAAAAAAAATGCATGGTGGATAAACTTCAATTTTTCTCATAACCAAGTATTTTAAGGAATGACCAGAATAGTATTTTATATTCTTTTAGTATCCAACAAGGAGTCCATGACCCTAGGGGAACAGAATTATTAGTAATCAGTTTATTCCCACTTTTGATGCTAATATGTCAGCTGTCAATATGCATGCCAGGTACATTTCAATAAGGACACAAAGACCAAGACGTTGTTTACTTGCTTGTTTTTTGCATGCATGCAATAAAAATGTGATTCTCATGATAATTTGGAACTTCTTGAACTAACAATATCTTTGCTTGAAAATAATCAACCTGAATTTATAATCAACCTGAATTTATAAACCTAAATGATAGAGTGTATTAAGACTATCATTCAACATTGGTAGTTAACTAAATACATTTGTATAAATTAATAAGATTTATTCTGTTAGCATACTTCTCAAACATACCTCATTATTCTGTAGCTGACATTCACCTATATAACTAATATAATTATCTAAGGTAATTTTATATTCTGAGTATACAAGAGAATTTTAGAAATTTCCTAAACATTACCGAAATGACAATATTTTCTAAAGTAATTTATTTGGGAAACATATTTTATAATTTTTTTCTATTGTGTGTCCTCAGGCTTCAGTGGGGTCTTAATATAGATTACTGTAGTATTGAATGATGTAATAAATACCCTTTGAAGGATTTTTTTCAAGCTGTTTTCCTCATGTGTCTATCAGAGTGTAGCTCTATTTAGTCTCACATTCCTCAGGGATTACACTCAGGAATTTTAGACCCCAACTGTTCACAGTTTAAGGCAGGAAATACTGAAACATTAACTAAATATCTGTAGGAGAGCTTACATAAATGCAAACACAATTTTCAAGTAAATAATATGGCCCTGTCTGAAGCAACCATTTGAACCACTTCCTTAGTAAGGCAGAATGTCTACTTATTTATTTGTTTATCTACTTACTTATTTTTTAAGATTTTATTTATTTATTTGGCACAGAGAGAGAGAGAGAACACAAGCAGGGGGAGCAGCAGGCAGGGGGAGAGGGAGAGGCAAGCTCCCTGCTAAGCAGGGAGCTTATGTGGGGCTGGATCGCAGGACCCTGGGATCATAACCTGAGACTAAAGCAGAACCTTAACCAACTGAACCATCCAAGTGCCCTGCAGGAGCAGCTTAAAGAAAATGGAAGCATGGCTATGAAATCTTTATGACCATATCAGCAATGCTTTTCACACATTTGGGGCCACAAAGTGAATGAAATCTCACTTGTGTGACTGCATTAATTTTTTTAAGATTTATTTATTTGAGGAAGTGAGAGAAAGAACGAGAGAGTAGAGGCAGGGGCAGAGGGAGAGAAACTCAAGCAGACCCTGCGCTGAGCTCGACCCAGGGCCCTACCTCATGACCCTGAATTCATGAGGCTCAGATGCACAACCAACTGTGCCACCCAGGCACCTCCAAAGTGTTCTTAATGGGAACCTTCAGTTATGTTTGTCCATAGTTAGTACTTCTTGGTAATAACCTGCTTTACTTGGGTGCAGAAAAAACGATGGAGTTCAGTAGATATTTTTCCCAAAAGTAAACCAATATTTTGTGATTGACATTCTTTCCCAAAGGAACAGACTTACATTGACGAAAGCCAGTGTTGCCGAGAGTCAGATGCTCAACCCACTGAGCCACCGAAGCGCCCTTCAGTGACTGTTTTAAAATGTCTTTTCAGGAAGCAACACAGCCTGTTGCTCTTTAAGTCTTAGCTGATATATCCTCACTTTAGCGATATTTAAAAAAAAAAAAGAAAGAAAAAGAAAGAAAGAAAGAAAGAAAGAAAGAAAGAAAGAAAGAAAGAAAGAAAGGAAGGAAGGAAGGAAGGAAGGAAGGAAGGAAGAAAGGCAAAAAATCTTTAAGAAAGCATTGGACAAGTCCAACTATGGAATTTGTTTGTTTTAATAAGGAGGACGCTGAGGCAAAATCTATAGACGAGTCACAGGAACCTTTCTAAAAGGGACTTAAGGTAGTATTTCTCATCTAATATTCTCTCTCTCTCCCCCACCCCTGTCTTTTTAAATCTTGGCCTGTCTTTGCCTATTCACATAACAACCTCCTAAAGAAAATAATTTTCCCTAGGCGTCTGTGGATTATGCTTCTGGGAGCCCCAGTTTAACAACCTGATGGGGAAAGAAAGAGAGAGAAAGTGGGAGGAAGCACTTCCATTTCCTAATGTCAGTGTAGCAATTCCAAAGATGAAATCTGATTTGCTTTACTTGGGTCACATGCCCATTTTTTGACCCATCCATCGCTCTTAGATAGATGGGATGCTATGATGAGCCAAAAATAGGTCATATGTGAGCAAAGGACAGGGTCTTCAAAAAGAAGAAAGACTGACAAAAAAGCAGTAGCTACCACATATCATTGTTACAAACTGATGGTTGTCCTTTCGCCAAGAAGCTTAAAACTGAGTATATAGCTTCTCTATAGTAATAGTATCATCCCAGGTCTTCTGTATCTATAGGCTCCTGATTGTTTTTTTGGTTTTCTTTTGTTGTTGTTGTTGTTGTTGTTAAAATAAATAATGATTCTCCTCTTAAACATTTAATACTATAAATCATTTTAGAATCTCCTTGGAGATAGGTAGTTCCTCAATTACAGAAAAATAATAATGCTAGATTAAATGTCCGGTTTCCAATCTGTTGGGTTTCCAAAAGATCAAAGCATTATCTATTTTAGAAAAGTTAAATGAAGCATAACAGTGCTATATTAGCAAATGAGAATGGCTATACAAGCCCAGAATGTGGCCTAGAAATATTACGGACTCTACAGTTCATTGCTGCTAACCACTGGGTGACTTAAACAGTAGTCAAACTAGATTCAGCTGTGACTTTAATAGTTAATGCCATATTTAAAATAACTCCTTAATGTGATTATATCTTCTTGTTTCTAGAAATGCTTGAGCAACTGTAAAGTCCATATGTGACTGCATATAACCCAATATTATGAGATGTTGCTAAAACTCAATTAGTTTTCAGAGAGTACAATGAGAAATAATGTATAACACTTCTCAGTCAACACATTTTAAAATTGTAGTTACTATCCGGTTTGGGTGTCATATATTTAGTGCTGTTTGTCAGTGGACTAGAAAGGTGTTAATTATAAACAGTGAATAATGGTTGCTTATAATATTATTTCAGAGCCATAGCGGATGTGCTTAAAGGTATCAACTAAACTCTGGTTTCTGCAAAAATGTTTGGAATAGGGGAATGGAATGTCCCTTATAGCCTCTGGAGGGAGTGTGGTCCTGCTAACTCCTTGATTTCAGACATCTGGCCTCCAGAACTGTGAAGAATAAATTTCTGTTGTTTCAAGCCACCTAGTTTGTGGTAATTTGCTATGGCAGGCCTAGGAAATGAACATAGGTGGGAACATGTGCCACTAAACCACAGTGGCCAGAGGGAATTTTTCTTCTAGGTCCCACTCTGTGTTTATATTTGGGGAGAACTAAGCATTTTTTTAACTTTCAGCTGTGGATTTTTGCCTGGGATTTTTCTTGGATTTTGGGAATCCAAGGGAATTGTCTTGGATTTTGAAAAAAGTGAGTAATGGGTTAGAACTTTTGCAACTAATAGAGTCTGGTTATAGATTTAAAAACCTCTCTAGTAAACAGAAATGCATAGGAAAAACTTCTATCCTGTAGGGATCCATAAATCTTCCTAACACTTTGGAAGATTATTTAATCTTTGGTAAGACAAAGAACTTTATTTTCTGCTCTTCCTAGGACTTTAAGATGGGCTACTATTGCCATTCTTTGATTACCACCCTTGTATGTATTACACTGTATTGCAGTATCTGTATAGTAAAAGGTCTTTCTTATTTCACCACCAACTCTGAGGTCTAGAACCTATTCATTTTTGCAACTAGTACAGTGCCTGACAAATGGGCATTTAATTTTAAGTGTTTGATGACTAAACAAATTAATGAATGGATGATACTAAGACTAGGGCTTTTTTTTTTTTTTTAAAGATTTGGTAGCATAGTTTAGTAATACTCCTGAATCCCATAGAACAGTTTTTTAAAACATTTGGTGGCACAGTTTGGTAATACTTCTGAATCCCACAGAACATTCAAAGAAATTATATTTGGTTATAATTCTCTAATAGCTTTTTCTGATATATATCTGGGTACTGAGAACTTCCTTTATCTAACTCACTGAAGCCTCTTCTCGTGTAGCCACTTTCTTATCAAAGCAACTGTCAAGATTTCTGGCCAGAGTTGGTCCTATGTGTGTGGCTAGGCCAGGTCTGATGAAGCAGTTCTTCCCAGTCTCCTCCTTTGAACTTAACCTCCAACCCTGTGCTCTACCATAAGGCCACCAGATGTGGGAGTCTAACCACAATGAAATTCCTGTCCTTTGGCCATCATGGTTGAATTCTATTTACCTGTATATCCAAGGTTCACCATCAAAATAGCAGTTTAAAGAGAAGAGAAAGGAGAAAGAATAGAATACAGGCAAAGTTGTTTTCAGACACGTCTTTTGTTCTTTTCCTAGTCTTCTAGGTCAGTCCATGCTGGTGGTCCAGTCCCACTCTGAACACACAGGTAAGTAACCAACTGCCTTCTGAATGAATAAATCATAGTCATTAGAAAATAAGACCATCAAGCTTACTTTTAAAGCTACCTTGATAAACCTAATATAGAAATAATTTAAGACTTACCCAAGGTCATACCAGTAGTTTGATGCAAAGCCAGGACTAGATCTACTTTTCTGTTATTTATTATATAGTTTTGATTTTATAAAATTGATGCATGATTAGAGTAAAAATAAACTCACATAGCACACAAATGTACAATTGAAAATGTGAAGCTTAGGTAAGACCTCAATGTTTCCAAGTAATCATTCTTGGAATGTGTAAACACATTTTCAGGCATTTCTCTCTGCATCTACACAAATGCAATTTTACATAATTTTAATATTCTCCTTGCTGTTCTGGAAACCATTTTTTCTTCTCTCCACCATATATCATGTGGCTTCTTTTAGTATCATTAACCATATGTCCACTTAATTATTCTTTTTTTTCTTTTAATTAATTTATTTATTAAAAAAAATTTTTATAAACATGTATTTTTATCCCCAGGGGTACAGGTCTGTGAATCGCCAGGTTTACACACTTCACAGCACTCACCAAAGCACATAACCTCCCCAATGTCCATAACCCCACCCCCCCCTTCTCCCAACCCCCTCCCCCCAGCAACCCTCCGTTTGTTTTGTGAGATTAAGAGTCACTTATGGTTTGTCTCCCTCCCAATCCCATCTTGTTTCATTGATTCTTCTCCTACCCACTTAAGCCCCCATGTTGCATCACCACTTCCTCATATCAGGGAGATCATATGATAGTTGTCTTTCTCTGCATATCATACTTAGCGAAATAAGTCAAGCAGAGAAAGACCACTTAATTATTCTAAAGCTATATACTATTTCATTTTATATTTAGACTATATTTTCATTTATTATCCTTATTTTTGGAGATTTGGGTTATTCCCAATTTTGACACTCATAAACAATACAATAATTATAATCCTGTCTCATGATATTTTCTGAATCATTTCAACTAATTGTACCACCTATCTTTGATGGGAAGAAGCTGTATGGTTCCTTTCCTTGTAACTATATGTACATGGACTATGGTCTGAATGCCTGCTCTGTGGCCTTGGACAATTCAGTGTGCCACTCAGTGCTTCAATTTCTTCGTCTATAAGTGAATATAATAACTGTAGTCCTGAGATATATATACATATATATACACATACACACACACACACACACACACACACACATACACACACACATACACACACACATATATATATATAATAACTGCTTCACAGGACTACAGCAAAGATTTTAAAAAGCTAACATAGGGGCACCTGGGTGGCTCAGTGGGTTAAGCTTCTGCCTTCAGCTCAGGTCATGATCTCAGGGTTCTGGGATCGAGTCCTACATCAGGTTGTCTGCTCAGCAGGGAGCCTGCTTCCTCCTCTCTCTCTCTCTGCCTGCCTCTCTGCCTACTTGTGATCTCTCTCTGTCAAATAAATAAATAAAATCTTAAAAAAAAAAAGCTAACATAAATCAATATATTGAGTGTTACTTAGCATATGTTACTAAACTAATGTTACCTAGAAAGAAGAGGTGGGGAGGCCTAATTTACATGACTATTGTCTCAACACAAAAAGATCAATTGAGAGTCTGAGCTAAAATATCCCTTTGTGATGAAATTAAACACACTAATTAGGATGTGACAGTTAAAAATAAACTGAAGATGTATAAATTTGATTTCACTAATGCCAAATTATATGCATAACTAATTTCTTTTTCTCTTCCATGGGGCAAAAATTATATATCTTTTTGTTTACTATTATATCCTCAGGACCCAACAGCTGTTTGGTTAATAATAATATTATTAAAAAGGTATTAAGAATAGCTAATATTTATTGACTAGAAAGTTAAAAAGCTCCTGAAGTTTCACTGAGGATATTCACAACACAAGCAATAGTAGGTCAAGAAAGCCAAGACTTTTGATCTCTGGCTCATCAAGTTACAGTGGCATCTAATATGGTGGTTTGAGGGTCTCTCTACCTGGCCATGCTGCCTAATCCTCTACTTTTCTCTAGGAGTTTCCATCTAAGAAAATCTCTGTCTAATCCACTGGTTTGTGAAACCTACTGAATTTTGAGGGTTCTCTAGAATAACGACTGGGAAAACTAGAAAGAGTCTTAATTCCTTAGATAAAGAAAGAATAGTGTGTTTGGTAATAATAACCACACAAGGGACAATGGCACATCTACAAATCATACCTTTATCATTGCCAAAAAATAAACAAACAAAAAACCATTTGGGGCTTTTTTGGGATTAACTCTGCCTCAATTTACTACTAAATATAATTATAGGATTCTGAGAAAACAAAAATAAAATAGAAAATGGAACCATAACACTCTTGGATACACATACAGACTCTTCAGACTGAATTTAGGGGTTTTAAAGTCTCAAAATATTGTCATAATTTTTACCCTTATATCTTATTGCTGCACTGAATAAACAGGTATTCTTTGAGAGGAAAATAGCATTTCAACTTTGAGATAAAATGTAAAATTTAAATAGAAGCCCTATGTTTTCAAATGTTATTTGGCAATTTCAGAGGTAGTTTTGGTTTAACTATTGCTTAGAAAAGAACTTTTTCAGAGTCAGTCTTTCCACTGACATGTCTTTGTAAACACAGGAAATATGATTTTTGCGTTATTTCCTGATTCTCATTTAATTTCAGATAATCTATGTAATATTCAGGCATAAGTATGTCCAATAATATTTCTGAACTTTCAGTAAAAATACATTTTTCCTTTTTTCTTCTACTTACAACTTCTCCTTTGTGTTCCAGCCTTCTTTCATTAACTTCTTTACTTTTTTTGCTCAAATTCTTATACTATTTTTTTCTCTCACTCAACTTACAAAAATAGACAAAGCTGTATGATCCAGGAAAGCTGAGCATTATCTATTATTTTTGAAAATAAATTTTCTTATCACTTGAAAATTACATGATTTTGTCAAAAGCACAATTTTATAGTGATTTGCCATTTTAAAAGCTTTATTTCACTTTTTTCAATTTATATTTGCTGAATTAATGGCTGATACAGATTGAAGAAAATGGTTAACTAGAAATGCACACATACAGAAAATAGCTTATTCAAATAATGAAGAATAATATATAATCAACATGTATATTAGATTAAATCATGTAAAATTGCCAGCATTGCTACAAAACAATATGTGTATGCCCTATTAAAAATATTTTTTTCTATAATTACTATTAAAGTTAAATATTTGTGCAAAATATAAATAGGCAAACTTATAAATGAGTTGCTTGCTTAGTAAGCCTCATGTGAAAATTATTTTTCATAGTCTTAAATAATATTTTAAAACTTTAATTTCCCATTGCTGAAAACACTTATTCAAAAAGATATATGCACCCCTGTTTATTGCAGCATTATTTACAATTACCAAACTATGGAAGCAACTCAAGTGTTCATCAGTAAGTAAATCGATAAAGATGTAGTATATATATACATTGGAATATTACTCAGCCATAAGAAATAATTAAATCTTGCCATTTGTGACAACGTGAGTGGAACTAAAGAATATTATGCTTAGTGAAATAAGGCAGAGAAAGACAAACAACATGTGATTTCATTTATATGTGGGACCTAAAGAACAAAATGAACAAAGAGCAGAAACAGATCCTTAAATACAGAGATCAAACTGATGGTTTCCAGAAGTAAAATGCGCACACTAGCATTTTATAAATTATTTCTAGTGAAAGTCAAGTGATTTCACTGAAATAATCTTTTTTTGTTTATTCTATTCTGAAACTGTTCATATCTTACAAGTGCTTAATAAAAATACAAAACAAAATAAAAGACAAAGAGCAGTCTTTCACTCAGTGGTCCTATTGGTGTGAAAAAGTGAAGTTTCATTTATTTATTTATTTATTTATTTTAAAATTTCCCAAAAGATTTTATTTATTTATTTATTTGTTTGTTTTAGGATTTCATTTATTTATTTGACAGAGAGAGAGATCACAGTAGACAGAGGCAGGTAGAGAGAGAGAGAGGGAAGCAGGCTCCCTGCTGAGCAGAGAGCCCAATGTGGGACTCGATCCCAGGACCCTGAGATCATGACCTCAGCTGAAGGCAGCGACTTAATCCACTGAGCCACCCATGAGCCCCTTTATTTATTTATTTGACAGACAGATCACAAGTAGGCAGAGAGGCAGGCAGAGAGAGAGGAGGAAGTAGGCTCCCAGCTGAGCAGAGAGCCTGATGCAGGGCTTGATTCCAGGACCCTGGGGTTATGACCTGAACCAAAGGCAGAGCCATTAACCCACTGAGCCACCCAGGTGCCCCTTAAGTTTTATGTCATCAAGATATTATACTAAAGGAAGGTCTTTTTTTTGTTTCTGAAGCAGTGAAATAAAAATTTCACCTTTCTGGGACATCTGGGTGACTCAATTGGTTGAATGTCTGATTCTTGTTTTCAGCTCAGCTTATGATGTCAGGGTCCTGGGATGGGGCCCCAGGTCAGGCTTGTATTCAGTGCAGTCTGTCTGTCCCTCTGCTTCCCCCCTGCTCCTCCCTGCTCTCTCTCTCTCAAATAAATAAATACGATCTTAAAAAAAAATTCTTTCTTTCTGCCCTTTATGATTTAGGAAACCCCATATTTTGCCTTTTGATACACACAAAAAGTCACTTTCTCAAAACTTACTAAGCAAAAATGCCCCATTTGGCAACTTACCCAGAACAATAACAATAACAATAACTGAAAGTGCATATTTAGACTAATAACTGGAGTTTGTTCTATTTTACATAATCTATCACGCTCACCCACCATGGTCACATCTCACCAAACATCAATCAGGTGTGTGTAAATACATAGCTAAATACAACTTTTTAATAAACAACATAAAAGGGAGGATGAAGAGTTACAATTTTCATTTCTCCTTTACATACATATATTTTTAAATTAAGAAATATATGTATATACCCTCAACTTTATTTACACTTATCATCATTTGACTGGAGGTCCAAATTCTAATTTTGAAATATTATTTTTTGTCTGTATTCTTTCCATAGTTTTAAGTATTCTATATTAGTGAAAGACATGTGTTAAGTGTATTTATTAAATGATAAAGTGATTTCCTAGAAGTCCTATGGATATGTAAGGATTTGGGTAGAACTCTTAAAGAATTGTTGCAGGCTTTATAGTTTCTATATATTGGATAAACATGGGATAAAACATCATAAAAATAATCAGCATTAACACTTTAAATTAGCAATAATATACAAAATAAAATGGTTAAGATGTGGAAATTAATATTGAATGATCTTCACTAGGAGGTGAGGTAATAAATTACTTTAGGTGATAGTTTTGTTCTGAAGTTTTAAATCTATGGACCACTGTTTGTAACACTTAAAATTTAAAGATTTTCTAATTATAATATAAAACCAGAAACATTTTTATACTAAGATCATTCAACAATAACAATATAGTGTCATTTTGTTAATAGATATATATGTGAAATCCCATTAAGTGTTAATAAATAATGATTAAATAAATTGAAGATTAAACATATTTAATTGGATATTAATTAAAGTTAATGTTTTATTTAAAAAATTTCATCTTCAGCTAGGTTTATATGAGAATGAAAAGATGATTTAGTACCATAAACTATATTTATCAGTCAGTCAATACCAGTTAGTCAGTTAAGCAAACCACATGCCATATGAACACATCACTGAAAAGCCAGTGGATAAAATTTAAACCCCAATCTAAATCTGAAAAAAATTATCAAATTAGAAACAGGATTCATTTGATATAAAAGTATCTCTCAAACTACATGGGAACATCACAATTTCCTTTAAATTCAGAGATCACAAAGGAAAATAATTTAGTTTTTTTTCTTAATCTCTTGGTCATTAAAATAAAATATAAAATAGAAATATGAAGAATAACAGTTGTGAGGTATAAAAAAAATTAAACAATCATTTATAATTTTGATATAAACCCAAATATTAAGATATATTTGAAACACTCTGCAAACTCGACAGACAGCAAAATAAACATAAAACCTAAGAGTAAACTTAGTAAGAGATGTGTAGCACTTTATTAAAAGCACAAATTTCTTTCTGAGAGAGAGAAAGGAGCTTCAAATACACAGAGAGACACACCATGCTTTTAGAATATAAGACTGATATCAGAACAGCATCAACTACATGACGTCATCCTCAGGTTTATGAAAATTTCATATCAAAATACCAATGTATTATTTTGTATTAATACAATAATTTTATATTTTAATTGAATAATAAACAGTTTAGAATGGTCAAAAAATTAGAAAAGGAAGGCTAACCAAAGATAATCAAATATTAAAAATAATTATGAAGCTACAGTAAATTAAAAAATGTGGTATCTGTCAATGATACTGTATTCTATTCAATGTATTCTATTCAATGAAGCAGATGTACCCAAAAGACAAAACCCTTTTCAGCTGAATCCAGTGGAGAGAGAGAGATAGTGAGAAAGAGAGAGAATCTCATAGATAGAAAGATAGATACAGATATTATAGAAATAGCTCTGTGTGTAATTTATATATAATATATATTACATATTATAAACAATAAACAATATAATTCATGTATGCAAAGAAAGCACATAAGTCAATATGTGAATTCATAAATGTGTCTGGGAAATTGGCAAGACTTTGGAGAAAAAAATCATCATATATCTTTTTTTAATACTTAATATTAAAACAAATACCAAAGAAATAAATTGTCCAATGTAAAAAAGGAAATCTCAAAATGTTAAAAGAAAAATAATAAATTTGGAAAAGAAAACTTTTCAAATCAAGTACAAGAATCACAAAGAAAAATTCAAAAGACTTAATAATTCATAAGAAGAATTAAATGGCAAATTAAGTTTATACAGAACTCTTTTTAGATAACTGATGCTTTGTATTTTAACATCTGGGTAATGCTACCACTATATATTACTCATATTTTTATATTATTCCTTGATATAGTCTGTTGTTACTTTTTCTACATAAACTGGAATGATATGGCTTTTAAAAATGAATGTATTAGTATTTTTATTATGAAATGGATGATGTATAGCCCTTTGTCTTCAGAGAACTGAAGTATTTATAATGGTGATTCTGTTTCTCAAAACTACCTGTTCAAATCTTTCTTTGTGTTCTTCAGTAATCATTTTAAGTTTTATTATCTGTGTTTTTATTTAATCTAGATCTTATTGCTTATTTGATTTATTCCTAGGTTTTTGTCTTTTTTCTCGCTATCTTAAACGTTGATCTTTGATCATTTCTTCCAAGTGGTTGTTCTTTTAGAAATCCATTTCAGAAATACTTATGAAGCATTGGCTGAGTTCCAGTCACTATTCTAGGAAGCCAGGATACAAAAGTGAATGGGGTCAACAGATATCCCTGACTTCTATGAAAGTTTATGTGGGGGAGACAGAAAATATAACACAAGAATATTCGTACCTACATCTAAGTATGCTAGAAAAAAAGGAAGTTCTAAGGAAAAAGGAACAGAGGAAAGAGGAAAGTAACAAGTGTCAAAGCATGATCTGAAACAATTTTCAGATTTTAGAATAGCCAAGCAAGACCTCACCGAAATGGCATTTAATAAAAATCATACTGAAATGTTTAAGCAAGTCACATGGCTAGGGGTTAGGACATTCCAAGGAAAGAATAAGACATAAATCCTGAGTCAGAACCTGTCAGAGGTCATCAGGAATAGAGGGGAGGATGGTGGTGGCCCCAGCAGGTTGGAGAGGCAGGTAGAAGTGTGTTGGGTATCCGGAGAAGAGGAGGACAGCAGATCACCTACAGCCTTAGACAAACCATTTATGTTTGTTTGTTTGTTTGTTTTTAATTTAATTTATTTATTTTTGTGAGAGAGAGAGAGAGAGAGAAAGACAGAGAGCTTGAGTTGGGGGGAGGAACAGAGGGAGAAGCCGGCTTCTCACTGAGCTGGGAGCCATACACAGGCTCAGTGCCAGGCCCCTGAGATCATGATCTCAGCCAAAAGCAGATGCTTAAACAAGGTGGCCACGATTATGTTTTGAATTAAATTTTCATATATTTGTATTTTCTTAAGTTCAACTTGATTGATTACTTTAATGGACTTATATGTAGGTAACTTTTGTAAAGGCTTTGAAGACCATCTACATGTTTCATGTTCAGTGTAGAGAGAGTTTTCTTTTTCCTCAGTAGAGTTTGTGAGGTGGATAATGGATATTTAGACAAATGGATAGACACAGTGATGATAGAAAATCACTTTATTACATATGTTAAATGTCTTCAGTATCTTTATTTACTGTTACTCCAGCTGTGACCATCTGAGAAGAGTGAATGAACATTTTCTTCTGCTAGTTCTTTTGTATGTCTCCTTGCATCTCCTGTAATTTTGGTTTCATGGATTCTGTGACTTATATTTGGTGCATAAATATGCAGAACAGTATGTCTTCAATGAGAATTATTCCCTTTATCCTTATGGAGTAAACTTTAGCTTGATATTATGAATGCAACTTCTACATTTTTCTGTTTGTATGTTTGCATTTATTAGTACACATTTTCCTATCCTTAAAAAAAGGAAGAGTTCTAACACTCCTGAATATCTTTTTTTTTTTTTTTTTTAAGTGAGTCTCATAGGGAAAAAAAAAAGTTAGATTTTCCTTGTCTGAGATTAAATGAGACCAATTCTGCCATGGTGTTTCCACTAACCATTTGCTTAGCTGAAGTTCATCCTTCAGAGGAGTCTTCCATGGGATTCATAGGAATGTTTCCTCAGATACTGCATGTTCAAAACAGTCTTTGTGCTGGGATGCGAGTCTGACTCGCATCTCATACCTGGATCTCATCTCATCTGGATCTCAATCTCATACCTCCTTCCCACGAGTGTCTTGTACGTGTTGCTCTTCTGTCTTTTTGTAATGAATGTCACCAGGGCAAAGTCTGTGGGCAGCCTCCTTACTCTCACACATAAATACTTAATCTCTTTGCCTGTTTGTCTTTGCCTTCCTGCTTTTATTTATTTTTTTAAGGATGTTATTTATTTGTCAGAGACAGAAAAAGCATGCACAAGCAGGAGGGTGGTTGGGGGTTGGGGGGCAGAGGGAGAAGCAGACTCCCCGCCGAGGAGGGAGCCTGCTACTGGGCTTGATCCCAGTACCCTGGAATCATAACCTGAGCAGAAAGTAGATGTGTAACTGACGGAGCCACCCAGGAGTCCCTGCTCTCTGCCTTTAATGTCCAATATGTTTACAAGTTTGTGTCTCAGTACTGACTTTCGGGAGTAAAGTTTACAGGATATAGGCACATGTTGGCATTCTTACAGTTAGATTCAAGTTTTCCTGAATTGTACTTTAAAATATTTATTTCTTCCACTCTTTTGTTCTTTCTCTGTCCTTCCTTTTTTCTCTCTCTTTCGTTTCCTCTTCCTTCTCTTTCTTCTTTCTCTTCTTCTGAAACTTTAAGGAAAACTATGTTGTATCTCTTTTGCTTATTGTTTATTGCTACCATTTTTATGTCAATTCTTTTTTGATTCTTTCCTTGTTTCCATTTCATTTTGCTGTCTTTTCTTATTTCTGTATTTATGTGCTTTTCTCTTTTCTGTATTATCCATTCTCCTCTTCCTTTTTCCAATTTTATCTTTGTTTGTTTGTTTAAAGATTTTATTTATTTGACAGACAGAGATCACAAGTAGGCAGAGAGGCAGGCAGAGAAAGAGGAGGAAGCAGGCTCCCCGAGGAGCAAAGAGCCCGATGCGGGGTTCGATCCCAGAACCCCAGGACCATGACCCGAGCCGAAGGCAGAGGCCTTAACCCACTGAGCCATCCAGGCGCCCCTCCAATTTTATCTTTATTTCTGTGATAGCTTTCTTCAATTTTCCTAAAATCTGCCAGCTTATGTTTTAGGGTCTACTGTGTCTTCTATCATCTTTTTTCTGATTTCTCGCATTTGTACTTTCTACTCTTCCATCAGAGAAGTGACTGCTGCATTATATTATTTTTAAATTTATGATAGATATTTGTTAACTGTTTTTCTCTGATTTGTGGCATCATTTTCTGGAAAGCATTCTTTATCTGCTTATTTCTCTTTTTTCTGCTCTATTTTTTAAATAAATGTATTATTGTATTAATGCTCTGCCCATGATATTTTTATTAATCATAATTACATGAGATAGACTTCCCTAAACCAGGGATTTTGGTTCCAGTGAATCTGTGTACTGTTTTGCCTCAACTGCTTCTCAACCGTACCAGGTCATGGTAATTTATTCTAATGATAAACCATGGTCCTCCAGATTTCCAGCTAGCTGGTGCCAACAAGAGACATTGGTTCTGCATCACAGAATGAGCACCTTCTATTTTGGAAATGTATATTTCCTGGCACCTTTTGAATTGTGTCCCGCCTGGGTGCCGTTAAGACTTTCCACCGCCCCTCTTTCCATGTCACTCTGCAATCTCAGCCAGAAATCAATCCTCTATGCCAAGATCTAACTAAGGTTCTTTTAAAAGGGATGTAATTATTACACTCCAGGGTGAACTTTAGCTGCCAATGTATTTTTGCTTGTGTTTCCTTAGATCTAATTACTGACAATTGTCAAACTGCCAATCCTACATAATTTTGCTAGAAAGGGAGTTTGTGGTGCTATTTTTGTTTGCTTATTTTTATTTCCTGTCTCTTTGGTATGATTTCCAGAAAGAGAAAGGGGGGGGATACTGAGCCTGTATGATAATGTTCATAATGGGAATATTCATGGGTGGTTTGGGGGAAGAGAAAATGATATTTGTGGAGGTTGAGTTTTTAAAATAATTTCATTGAAGTATATGTAACAGAATAGTATGACAAAAATATGTGAAACTTGATAATATTAAATACAAAATGAGACAACCTGGAAAACCAGCACACATATAAAGAAGGAGATCATTAACAGAGCCTTAAAAACCTCTTACACTTTTTAAGTCAATATGACCAACTCCCACTACTTGATTTTATTGTTTTAATTATTTTGCATTTGATGAATATTTGATGAATTTATTTCTTATACATTTATTTTTTTTAAGATTTTATTTTTATTTATTTATTTGACAGAAAGAGAGAGAGACAGCCAGAGAGGGAACACAAGCCGGGGGTGAGGGGGTGGGAGAGGGAGGAGCAGGATTTCTGCTGAGCAAAGAACCCAATGAAGGGTTCTATCCCAGGATCCTGAGATCATGACCAAAGCCAAAGGTAGGCACTTAACCATATGAGCCACGCAGGTGTCCTTTTTTTTTTTTTTTTTTTTTTTAAACATTCAATTTATTTATTTGACACAGAGAGAAATAGTACAAGCAGGGGGAGTGACAGAGGGAGATGGAGAGGCAGACTCCCTGCTGAGCAGGGAGGCTGATGTGGGACTTGATCCCAGGACCCTGAGCCCAAGGCAGATGCTTAACTGACTAAGCTCTCTTTTGACTTCCAATTTTATAAGTAGAAGACATTAAAATGAGTAATGTAAAACTTTAAGAACAAATTATTATTCTTATGTTTTCCTTGTAACAAAATCCTTTTAATTAAGAATAGTTACTTCTTGATAAACTGAGAAAACCCTGTGTTTGGTTGGATTATAGAAATAAGAGATGAGTTCTCAAATATGAACCCACAAAATACCTTAAGATTTCATGACTAATGTGATATTATCAAACTAATTGGTATTAATTACACTTAGACCTATTGAAATTTATTTATGTTATATAATTGAGCCTTCCTGCTGGTCGACCCCATCAAACTCCAACCTTAAAAAAAATCATATAAATTCCATATATGTGGAACATAGGAAGACTCTCAGGGGTGCTACATGAGCATCTTTCTTACATTGAGTTATTTATATTTTGAAGAATGAGACTTATCCTGATAGATCTGAATCTGTATCATAACCAACTTAGTTAACCAGGCACCCCGTTTTCTGATTGCATGACAGCAGTGCTATGGACTTAAGCTAGTGTTTTAGGCAACAGAAATCACAGCATGCTATTTTCTAAACTGTTGACTTCCTACTTCTAACAGGCCAGAGAAGTGGATTTTAATAACAAAATGGTGAATCTAGAAAGGTCTTTTGAAAAAAATCAGTGAGGCCCCATTGGTCTACGAAGTAATCATTGTAGCACCTCACCCTTAAATACCATAGCTATGACTTTGTTCTCTTCTCCTGTCCTTTCTTGCTTTGCCCTCTCCCTCAGTTGAGAACTGAACTTCATGAGATGGGCTTCAGGCTATCTACCCTTGTTTACTGTCAGACATGGCTCCACAGACCACAGGTCACTCTTATTTCTTGGAAAGAGAAGACAGGCTTGTCTGTCTGTCAAGCTGATGAACTCCCATGGCTTCTCAGAGTGTAAGCTGAAAGAAAATCTCTTTGCAACAGCCTTTTCCTAGCCAAAACCAACATAACGAAGGGCATATAAACAGTTGGCTGGACGGATCCTTACAAGGATTGAAAGGAAGCAAGAGCAGCTTCACTTGGACAATGGAATCTGCACTCTGTATGCAAATGCCCTGGCTTCCATTTCTGGGGCTTTTCCCACTTCAGGAGGTGTAGCCCATAATGTACTCACACTCACACTCGACACGAAGCCAGAGCATGGGGTTTCATTCAGGTCACACCATAAGATTTCAATTTCACTGACTTTGCTTCAAAGCAAAGGCAGAACTCCAGAGCTGAATTTTTTTCAGGAGCTCTTTGCATTTACCGCCTCCCTTTCTAGGCTCCTCCAAGTGGGTTTAATTCTAGCTCTACCAAGGTTTTTGGTAAGCCAGCTGAACATTAGGGAATCTAAAAAATATGTACTTAATTATATATCACAGTAAGCACTGTACGGAGGAATGATCAGATCATCTTACAAATATCCACTATTTGAATAGTAACAAGAAAAAAATCTAAAAACACAGGGAGGCAAGAGATGGATGCCAGGCTGGATCTTCCTGTTATCAGTATTTTTATAAATAAAAATGTGACCCAAAAGATTGTGCTCAGAATTTGTAAATTTCCTATTTTTCTTTTCTTTAGCACTGAATGTATCAATGTTGAGAAGGTGTCTAATTTCATTTAAATACAGACTGCAACAAAATTTACCGATAGAATAAAATTCTGACTCTGTCATTTACTTTATTTATTTACTTATTTATTAAAGATTTTTATTTATTTATTTGAAAGACAAAGATCACAAGCAGGCAGAGAGGCAGAGAGGGAAAGGAAAGGAAGCAGGCTCCCTGCTGAGCAGAGAGCCCAATGTGGGGCTCCATCCCAGGATCCTGGGATCACGACCTGAGCTGAAGGCAGAGGCTTTAACCCACTGAGCCACCCAGATGCCCCTAACTCTGTCATTTACTTTAAAAGCAGAGGTCTAAATCTCAAATGATGGCATGTTTCATTTCTACCACCTGGTTGTATTTACAAGATAAGAACTGAATGCTACTCTGTATGTTTTTCTTTAGTTTTTTGTATGCGAGCATATTTGTTGCTTAATTATTCCAGAGATTTTGCAAATTTTTATGTAAAAAATTATTATATTTGCTTTTTATTTACAGAAATCATGAGGTTTTTATATAATAGAAAGTGTTCTATTTTTAAGAAAATATTCATTAATTAAATTTTCCAAGGATGTAATTGCTACATATCATGGGAAAAAAATCCAGAAGGTTGAGAACACATTTTAATAATGACATGTAGTGTTTATTATGAGGAAGAGAATTTCTCAAATATTAAATTTGTACCACTAAATATATTGAATATATAACTATTAGTTTTATCTTTCAACTGATTAAATAAATATTTAATAAGTTTCTACCATGTGCCAGATCCTGGCATAATACTAAAGAACTGGTGACCTGAACCACAATTGTTTCTCCTTGTTTCTCTATGTTAATATAGGATCATTTCTTCAGATGTTTTTCAGTACATTTGCTCAACTGCCGGAATTCAAAATTACAATAATTATATTTTCATTAAAAAATTTTCTTCTTGGGGCACCTGGGTGTCTCAGTTGGTTAAGCATCAGGTTTTGGCTCAGGTCAAGATCCCAGGGTCCTGGGATGGAGCCCCAGCAGGTAGTCGGCTTCTCCCTCTCCCTCTGCTTGCAGCTCCTCCTACTTGTGCTCTCTCTCTCTTGCTATCTCTCTCTCTCGCTCTCTCTCTGTCAAATAAATAAATAAATAAAAACTTCCAAAAAAATTCTTCTTCTGCCCTTTTCTGGGGGGGGGTGTTGTATTCTTATTCCTTGTTTATTAAAAAAAAAACTGTGTCTGTTTTTTTTCTTAAATTTTTCTTAAGTTATATATCTAATAATTCCATCCTTCGAAGTCCCTGGGACTCGAATTAATTATTTATCTTTGTAGTTATCACAAAATCATTGTATTTGTTAATTTGGCCTTTTGTTTTTTCATTGTGCGCTCATGTTTAGTTAAACTTTATCTGTGATAAGCTGAAAACCCAAATGGATGATGCATATTTCCCAAAGAGAAAAAGTGTGTTTGCATTTGTTGGAAGCCAAGTGGTATTACTGAATCAGGACTACAAAGTACATTGAGACCCTTGGCTTAACAAGAAATTTTAGGATTACATTTTTAAACCTGAGATGGTGCCAAGGTTAGTTGGGTCCCCTCGCTCTGACTGATATGACTGTGACTTCATGTTCATTCTCTGCTTTATTTATTGTCCTTCATAATTTTCATTATTTCATTACCAAATATATTTCTTGTAATTTATCTAATATATGGTCATATAGCCAGAGGAAAGTTCTTCCAACTCTCTAGTCCAGTAGTATTCAAAGGCAACTCTTCTTTAATAATTTTCTTCTAAACAATAATTTTATTTTATATTAAAGTTAAATGTCAATTAAAACAATGAATCCATGACTAGATTTTTTTTTAAATTTTAAAAAGGTAATTACAATTTTGACAAATTCTACCTGGAAATTTTGAAACTGAAAAAAATACTCTTAAAGTTTAAGGTAACTAGCACTTTATCCAAGCTTCAGGGAGAGTGCAAATAATTGTCATAAAATCTTAATTCCCTGCTTATTAGTTCTCCTAAACAACAGGATAGCCACTGGCCATATGTGGCTATTAACCAATTGATACGTGGATGGTCTGAACTAAGAAGTCTCTCAAGTATGAAATATTCACGACATTTTGTAGACTTTGTCTAGATTGTAAAATCTCTTGTTAATAATTGTATATTGTTTGCATATTAAAATGATAATATTTGGGGTATATTGGGTTAAATAGAATACATTAAAATATAAGCTTACCTGTTTATTTATTCTTTTTAATGTGACTATTAGCAAATTTAAATGATGATGTTTGTGACACATAATATTTTTATTAGAAAGCAAAGTAGCTCTATTGTTTTCAGATTTCCTACAGACTAGTTATATATATAAAATATTATCTTATATTTAAATGATTAGGATTTCATAAAATTTCAAAGGATAACTTCCCAAGAGGGCTTAAATGTTAAATAAGTACTATGGGTAGACTTTATGACATACTTTAGAATGTGCTTTTTATAAGAAATCATTTTATTTTACAACTATAAGGCATGTCCTGTTAAAATTTCAAACAATATGGATAAATTAAAAGTCAATTCAATAATTGAGAAATATGTACAGACATTTTATAATTTTTTATTTTTATTTTTTTAAGATTTTATTTATTTATTTGACAGAGATAGAGATCACAAGTAGGCAGAGAGGCCGGCAGAGAGAGAGGGGGAAGCAGGCTCCCCACTGAGCAGAGAGCCCAATGAGGGACTCAATCCCAGGACCCTGAGATCATCACCTGAGCTGAAGGCAGAAGCTTTAAGCCACTGAGCCACTGGAGTGCCCCAAGACATTTTATAATTTAATCAAGAATTTAAAAATTGTGAGATTAAGCAATAAAGTTCTAGAGAAACATGGTGTTATGTAGTCACATATTAAATTGCATAATCTCTAAAGTTTTTATTTTTTTATTTATTTTATTTTATTTTATCTTTAAAGATTTATTTATTTGAGAGAGAGAGAGAGAGAGCAGTGGGATCAGGAGGGGCAGACTGAGAGAGACTCAAGCAGACCCTACCCTGAGCAAGGAGCCCAAATGGGGGTCAATCTCAGGATCCTAAGATCATGACCTGAGCCAAAATCAAGAGTTGGATACTTAGCTGACTGTGCCACCCAGGTGTTCCCTGTTTTTTTATGGGTAATATCTCAAATTATTTTAAATTTCATAATATTGAATAAATGAAATTGTGTAGTATGTAATGTTTTAGGATTAGCTTTTTTTACTCAGTGTATTTCCCTGAAGATTAACAAGAGAGCAATTCCTAGGTCATATGATTTAACTGCATGTTTCACAGATTGGCTGTATCCATTTTACATTCCCACCAGCAGTGATTAAGTAATGCAGTTTCTCTGCAGCCTCACCTGCATTTTGGAAATGGGAAACATAATTGTGATTGACAGGGATTAGGGATAGGAGTGGGGTAGGGAGGTAGAAAGATAGGTATGGATATAAAAGGGAGGGGTGCCTGGGTGGTTCAATGGGTTAAGCCTCTGCCTTTGGATCAGGTCATGATCTCAGGGTCCAGGGATCGAGCCCCACATTGGGTTCTCTGCTCAGAGGGGAGCCTGCTTCCTCCTCTCTCTCTGCCCTCCTCTCTGCCTACTTGCGCTCTCTCTCTCTGTCAAATAAATAAGTAAAATCTTAAAAAAAAAAAAAAAGGGAAACATAAGGAATCTTTGTAGTGATAGAACTGTTCTGTTTCTTGGCTGTTGTGATGGATACGTGTGATAACATTGAAAATATACACAGACAGGTATACTAATGAATACAAGTAAAACTGAGGAAATCTGAATAAGATTCATAGATTGTAAACATTTTAGGATCCTGGTTATGATAATGGACTATAGATTTGCAAAATGTTATTATTAGAGAAAACAGAATAAATGGTACATGGGATCTTGTTGTGTAATTTCATACAGGTGAATCTGTAATTTATATCAAGAAGTTTTTAATATGAAGTGTATTATAAAACTACATTTATTAAAGAAATACGATTTAGGGGCACCTGTATGGCTCAGTCAGTTAAGTGTCTGCCTTCAGCTCAGGTCATGATCCCTGGATCCTGGGATTGAGCCCACATCTGGCTCCCTGCACAACAGGGAGCCTATTTCTCCCTCTCCTGCTCCCCCTGCTTGTGCTGTCTCTCTCTCTCTCAAACAATTAAATAAAATCTTTTAAAAAGTTAAGTATGGTGTTACTGCAGGCAGAGGCATAGAAAAATTGTCAAAATATTGAGTCTGAATTTAGTATATAGTGAAAATTATATTTCAAATTGTTGAGGAATATCCAGAAAAATAAGCTACCCACTTGAGGAGACCAGTCCGTAATACAGATAGTCATATCCCAACATTATGCATCGTAAATTTATTTACTTAGAATAAATTCCTTATGGATATTATTTATGTATTAAAGACATAAAATATCTATTAAACAATAAATATGCAAATAAATTTCAGGGTGTGTTTTATTTTAATGATTATAGGGTGTGGAATGACTTCCTTGGCATGACACAGAAGCAAGAAATCAGAAAGCAAAAATACATTTGTTTTTAAATATAAAGATTTGTCTTCATGTGTTAAAAAAACAATCAATAAGGAGATAACTACCTCAATAAAAAATAACACAATAAATGAATGGGTACCACACAATTAGAAAATACCAATTTTCACTTGTGATCACAAAAACATAAATTAAAACAATGGGATTCCATTTTTACTATTATACAGCAGATACAGATTTTATCATCTCTAGTGTTCATAAGCCTGTGGAAGATAATTGGCTTTGTATACTGGAGCTTATAGATTTGTATCACCTTTATAAAGAGCCATCTGGAAGTATAGCTCTTAATACAAAAGTATATGTCTTGATCTGTAACTTCTGTTTTATTTATTTAATATGAACTCCTGGAAATGTAATACTCTTAAACAATTGAGTTGACTATAGTGGTGGACATTCAGGCTTTGATTCTCCATATAGATGTGATAAATCCATATGAATGAGACTTATTTTGTTTAAATAAAAATCTTAAAAAAATCACTGCTTGTCTTCAAGTCCAAACAAGCAGATCTTTATGTGATGAATAACTTCTACAAAATTCTATACTATTTTTGTGGGATGGGGGAAGTTTTAATAGTTCCTATTTTGGAGAGCTTAAAATAGAATCAAGAAAACAAAACATACCTGAAGCAGATAATTTTAAAATGTCTAATACCACAATAAGGAATGTGATATCTTTAAGAAATCTAATGAATTTAGAAAAATGCTTATAACCTATTGTCAATTTAGAGTGGAAGTGGTGATGCACAGATTTTTTAAAAAGTTTAAAAACACTACACTAATGGTTCAACAATGATTAGCTCTGAATGCTGAGATTGATGGTAACTTTATTTTTTTTACTAACTTATAGTTTCTAATTTTTATAATTTAGATTGCTATCTCAATAAATATGCAAATATAAAAAATTAAGTCCAAGCTATAGAACAAATATATTAATTAATCTTGATTATTTCAATGATCACAGATTCTAAACTTTACAAAAGATATCATAGTCTCTATTTTTGCAGTGTTATTAGCTTCTTTTTAATGGAAATAGCTTGCCTTCTTTGTTTCTTTCTTTCTCATCAGATACACACATTCCTAGGAAAGAAACAAAGGGGCTTATAAACTTTTCTTGCAGAATCTGATGGAAATAATCAAGATGAAATGAAAAATGGGGCAGACACTTCATTGATTTTAAAATTAAATAATAACGCTAAATATATACACAAAGGAAATTCTATCAGATATGGAGGAATTTGTATGAAAGATGATAGGAATCAGCATATACTTCTATTTTCTGAAAGCACTGATATATTAAGTGAGTTTTTATAGAGAAGTGTTGGTAAACTACTCCATAGTTCCCTAATTTAGAGTGACACAAGGGGAAAGCATTTAGAAGCCACTTGAGATATAGGTGCTACTACACTTACATTTCTTTTCTTGACTTCAAAGACCTGCAGTATTTAAAGCAGTGGTGTACTTCATTTCCATCTCTCTAACTCTTGTTCTTTCTCTCTCTCTCCTCACTCTTTGTCTATATTTCCTTTAATTTCCTGAAAAGTTCAAAGTTGTTACCCAAAATTTTCTTGTATGTCTTGGGGTATGCAATCAAAATATCTTGTTTCCTCATTTATCATTTGTACACTTTGTTGTGTTTTTTTTGACAAAAATTTACACAAGTCTCTCATTTAATGCAATTATTTTTTCTGTTTATATTTTAATGGATTCATATCTACACAGGCATCCTAAATGTCAAAAGTTAACCATTCTCTTACACCGTACACAAAGATAAACTCAAAATGGATAAAAGACCTCAATGTGAGGCAGGAATCCATCAGAATCCTAGAGGAGAACATAGGCAGTAATCTCTTCGATATCAGCCACAGCAACTTCTTTCAAGATATGTCTCCAAAGGCAAAGGAAACAAAAGTGAAAATAAACTTTTGGGACTTCATCAAAATCAAAAGCTTCTGCACAGCAAAAGAAACAGTCAAAAAAACAAAGAGGCAACCCACGGAATGGGAGAACATATTTGCAAATGACAGTAAAGACAAAAGGTTGATATCCAGGATCTATAAAGAACTCCTCAAACTCAACACACACAAAACAGACAATCATATCAAAAAATGGGCAGAAGATATGTACAGACACTTCTCAATGAAGATATACAAATGGCTATCAAACACATGAAAAAATGTTCATCATCACTAGCCCTCAGGGAGATTCAAATTAAAACCACATTGAGATATCACCTTATACCAGTTAGAATGGCCAAAATTGCAAGACAGGAAACAACATGTGTTGGAGGGTATGTGGAGAAAGGGGAACCCTCTTCCACTGTTGGTGGGAATGCAAGTTGGTGCAGCCTCTTTGGAGAACAGTGTGGAGATTCTTCAAGAAATTAAAAATAGAACTTCCCTATGATCCTGCAATTGCACTCCTGGGTATTTACCCCAAAGATACAGATGTCGTGAAAAGAAGGGCCATCTGTACCCCAATGTTTATAGCAGCAATGGCCACAGTCGCCAAACTGTGGAAAGAACCAAGATGCCCTTCAATGGACAAATGGATAAGGAAGATGTGGTCCATATACACTATGGAGTATTATGCCTCCATCAGAAAGGATGAATACCCATCTTTTGTAACAACGTGGATGGGACTGGAAGAGATTATTCTGAGTGAAATAAGTCAATCAGAGAGAATCAATTATCATATGGTTTCACTTATTTGTGGAGCATAACACATAGCATGGAGGACATGGGGAGTTAGAGAGAAGAAGGGAGTTGAGGGAAATTGGAAGAGGAGGTGAACCATGAGAGACTATGGACTCTGAAAAACAATCTGAGAGTTTTGAAGGGGCAGGGGTTGGGAGGTTGGGGTACTAGGTGGTGGGTATTGGAGAGGGCACAGATTGCATGGAGCACTGGGTGTGTTGCAAAAATAATGAATACTGTTACACTAAAAATAAATTAAAAAAAAAAAAAGAGTGTTCCTCCATGACTGATGAGTCTTTATGCACAGTGGTACAGTAACTGCAGGAGAGCAAAGATAGGAATTACAACAGACTTCTTGTCAAAAACTATGCAAGCCAGAAGTCAATGGAGTGACATCTTGAAAGTGTGAAAAGAAAAAAAAAAAAAAAAACTGAACACGAATTCTATAACCAAAGATTCTATAGCCAATTCTATAATTTGGTTATTCTATAACCAAAGATTCTCCTACCAAAATGGAGGAAAAAATAAATCACTTTATAGGCAAACAAATACACACAATTTAGACAAAGACAAAATTATTACCAGCATAACTATAAGAAACTTTAAAATAAATTCTTTAGGCAGAAGCAACACATCAGACGGAAGCAAGTATAAACAAAGTATAGTCAAAAAAAATGAAGATCTCTGGAAATGGCTAAAATGAAGGTAATTATAATAGACATATATATATTTATTTATTTATTTATTTACTCTAAGATTTGCCTATCTCAAACAAAAAATAGTAGCAATATATTTTGGGTTTATACCATATGTAAAAGTAAACTGTAAAGTTACAGTAACACACAAGATGGAAGGGAGGAATGGACACTATAAAATTGCAAAGTTCTTACTCTCCATCTGAAGTTTCAGAACTGGGTCATTTAGGTTCATTCAGAAATTTAAGAGAAATAGATGGGTCTATGATGGTTAGCATTAAAAATGCCAGCAATTATACTCTATTAGTAGTATTTCTCTCACAATTAAGGCATAATCATTCATTCTGGAAAAAAAAAAAGTTACTCATTGTTGATCTAATGAATACTAAATTTCAGAAATAATAATAAATCATCTTTAGAAGAAATTTAAATTTAGATTTATAGTCAAACTTTAAAATTTTATCCCATTATTTCCCATGTCTTCTAAGCAAATTTACAAAGTTTGGGGGAGTAAATGAGTCAGCAAAGTTTTACCAGGAAAGCAATAAAAAATCTTTTACAATATATAATGAAAATAGTCTCCTTGTATCAAAAAAAAAAAAAAAAAAAAAAAACCTTTTGCACAGCAAAAGAAATCATCAACAAAATTAAAAAGCAACTTACTGAATGGGAGAAGATACTTGCAAATGTCATATCTGATAAGAGGTTGATGTCCAAACTATGTACAGAACTTATACAACTTAACACACACACACACACACACACACAAAATCCCTTCAATTAATCCAATTAAAAATGGGCAGAGATCCTGAGCATTTTTCTGAAAAAGGCATACAGATGACAAAAGACACATGAAAAGATGCTCAGCATCACTAATCATCAGGGAAATGTAAATCAAAACTACAATGAGATAACAACTTATACTTATTAGAATGGCTAGAATCAAAAGACAAGAAATAATAAGTTTCGATGAGCACGTGAAGAAAAAGAAACCATCTTGCACTGGTGGGAAGGCAAACTGCCATAACCACTGTGGAAAACAGTATGGAGTTTCCACAAAAAGTTAAAAATAGAATTACCATGTCATCCAGTAATTCCACCACTGGGTATTTGCCCAAGGAAAATGAAAACACTAATTTGGAAAGATACATTCACCTTTTTATTTATTGCACCATTATTTAAAGTAGCCAAGATACAGAAGCTATCCAAGTGTCCATCAACAGATGAATAGAAGAAGATATAGATAGATGATAGGTAGATAGATAGATGATAGATAAATATAGACACACATACACACACAATGGACTATTACTCAGCATAAAAAAGAATGAGATCTTGCTATTGTGACAACGTGAATGTACCCAGAGGATATTATACTAAGTGGAGAAAGTCAGACAAATACCATATGATTTCACTTATATGTGGAATTGAAAAAACAAAACAAATGTACAAACAAACAAACAAAAAGCAGATACAGACCCCCAAATGTAGAAAACTGATAGTTGCCAGAAGGGAGGTTGTGGGAAAAGGGGCAAAATAGGTAAAGGAGAGTGGAAGATACAGGCTTCCAGTTGTGGAATGAAAAAGTCATGGGAATAAAATACAGAGCATAGGAAATATAGTCAGTGATATTATAGTAGTACTGCATGATGACAGATGGTAATCAAATTTGTGATGAGCATAGCATGATGTATAAAGCGGTCGAATCATTATATAGTATACCAGAAACTAAAGTAACATTGACTGTCAGCTCTACTTCAATAAAAGTAAAATAAAATGCATATTCTAAACCTTAGTACAACTTTTTAAGAGGTGCATAAATAATGTATTGATGAGAATGTATAGTGGTTTTATCCTCAGTAGCCAATTACTAACAAAACTCATGTCTTTTAACCAGTCAATGAATAAACAAGCTACCTTCATACAATGGAATACATGAAATACTACTTGGCAATAAAAAGAAATGTCTACTACTGCAACGGTTAAACTTTCATAAATATTTCAAGCACCAAAATTCACACTCTTCAAGAAGGCTTTAACTTTCATGTATCTACTAAAACCAAGAAATTATTCTTAACACCATCTACCCTTTATTATAGTTCTCTTAGAAAAATACAAATATTTGTTTGGGTTTCTTTGTATGAACATGTTTTTGTAGAGTTTGATATGCAATTTTGTTCTATTTACAAATGTTATAATACAGTGTTATATATGTATATGTAGGAGTCATTACTAGACTGCAATTTTCTTGGAAAGAGGTCTTATATATTATCATTTCTTTCTCTAGTCCCAATCTTATTATCAACATGGCTAAGTAGAAAAAGGAAATAAAATAGAAACTAAAGAATAGTAATTTTGATAGTAGAAAAATCTTTCATGACATTAAGAATAAAAATCTTTAAGACGTTTTCTTTAAAATATGAACATCCCAAAATCTTAAGGAATATTTTAAAATTATAAATATAATCATTTTATTCATAGATAGAGAAACTGAGCTTATTCAGATGGTGTGAGAATGACCAGAACACAGTCCTTTTGAGTCCTAAATCAAAACAGTATTTTTTAAGTATATCTTACAGAAAAAAAAGCATAGCTTCCAAAAAAGTTAATTATAACTTGTATGATAAATAAGACCATTAGAGGAAAAATTAAAAAGGAGAACTGCAATGTTGAAAAAGATACAAAGAAGTTAGTATGGTAAATTCTGTATGCCCCTAAAATGATTTTTCAATTTTATAAGTTTAAGGAAAAATAAATTTGGAACCAAACTGACAAATTTGCTTCATAATTATGTACTACAGGTCTACCCACTTAGTATGTCTTTAAATGAACAAATGAATCTTAAATGAATGACAATTCAACATTGGCCATTGACATGGAAGGTTCAGATGATGATAGTGTTTTGCTGAGACACAGCCTGAAGCAATAGGCAAAATCAAGTTCACTGATTGGTCTTTATTTGAAATTGTGAATTTTGTTCATTATGAGTTCTCTAAGTTGATTTTCATTTTTTATAAATATTACTGTATAAATTATGTATCTTCATCTTTCATTGCTGAGTTTTTCGGCATCTCTCTCTCTCTACATTTTACATTCCAAGACAAGTTACTCCATCTCACCTTAGTCCTGGCCATGAGGAGTAACCCCAGATATTTTCACTGTTAAAATCTTTGCTCTGTGTGGTATTTTAATTGGGGAAAAAAAAAAAAGCGCCAAACAAGAAGTCAACATGTGATGATGAGATTCCTAATCACATTTATTTAATAACCAGTTAATCATAGAAATCTTTGGATACTAGAACTACAGTGGTTAGAAAACAATTGAGATATACACTTTTGTTTTATTATGAAAGAGCAGAACATTTCTTCCCATGAATAGCATAAGGGAATAAGGGCAATTAGCAGTTTAGGGTTATGTATTTGCCTGTTTCTAGAGAATAGAGGTCATTGGTTGAAAACGCAGCAGAATAGAATTTTTACTTCTCCTCCTAACCCCTGTCCCTGCTACTAATGCCTCTGGGAGAAAGATGCTGGAAGACTGCCAACCAGTCAATTTTTCATTTTCCAAGGGCCATTGTGGACAGACTCCATCAGCAATACAGGAGACAAAGGCCTCAACCCAGTAAGGATAGCACAGTGTGAGAAAAATTCATGCACAGAGAGCAAAGACCCTTTCATAGCCCTTTAACTGAATTTATTTTATAAAATGTATCAACACTTATTTTAAAATACAGTTGTGAGAATTCATATCTGTCTCCCTTGATAAACTGTATGATGTTTCTTTTATCGTCTACAGCACTATAATTGAGTGGTTAAGTTTTGAATAAATATTATTTAATTGAGAATGATTTAACAAAGGAATTCTTCTAATCTATCTTAAACTCTAAACACACATTTTAGAAAAACTTTTTCAAAGGAAAATATGACACAATGCATTCTAACTGGTGCCAAATTAATTCACAGTTAACTAAGCTATTATATTGTTCAAGAAGAATCTAAGTATACCTAAATCAGAACTGATATCCAGAACATTCTCTGAAAAAAAGAAACCATTCAATTACATGTTCACGTGTACCAAATTAGGTCTGCTTCTCTGTTTTGATTTGGAAGAGCAGAGAAAGAAGAACTTCGTGGAGCATATATTCCAGTGGAGGTTTATCATCTTAAAGAGTGAATGCTGGAGAAAATGAAGAGGAAGAGAGGGAAGAAAGAATTAATCACCTTGACAAATTCCAAGACAAAGGTATCTGAAACTGTGAAAAATATTATCACTTTATTATATCTATTTGGTGGGATTACTTAAGAAGTTGGAAGAAGATTTCTGAACAGGAGATCTTTAATTAAGTGTAATATTAGATGGGAAGTTATCATTAATTTAATCATGAATAAAAGGAAATATTCAAAATGGAGATTTCATCAGTAAAATACTCCAGTTACAATGAACAAATATAGTCTTCAAATAAATTTTGCCAAAGATATGACAGCTGATTTCCATATATTGTCAAACTCATTTTTAATCATTGGCAAAATTTTAGTTGACCTTAATATTATTTGTTTTCATTTGTTTCTTAATTATCCTTTCTTATTCAGTTTTGCTTATTTTTATAATATGTATTCAAAATTGTTCCCTTTACCACATTATTTTTTCTTTAAAGTTCCTCTGCTAATTTCTTTTCCTACAGTTACATCCTAGTTAACCACATCGGTTTCTATCCTTTGTTTATAATTTTGCAACACAAAACTTAATCCCAGTTTCTCCCACAGGGTCAAAAATATTCCCCTTTTTCTTGAAGTATTATTTCCGGGCATACTTAAGTTCCATTCCCTTAGGGTTCCTCTTGTTTTACTCAAACTTTTCCCACATTCATAAATGAACCAACTATATTATTTCAGGAAGTTTGAACAGTTGCACCAATCATTTAAAAATACTTGTTCCCAATTTAGCTCTTATTATTCCAAACATTTGAATATTTTTATTAAATTCATTAGGACAGAAGTGACAGTCTTTACAATAAAATCTGCTAACTGGACAATAAAAACATAAGAATGTCCTGTATTGAGTATGTGATAACCCTTTCTAGTCTGGGTGTTTTGTGATGTAAGACCTTCTGCTTGCTAACTCTCTAGAACTGATGTACTAGAACATTGGATAATATTTTGGAAAAAAATATTTACTCATTTGAGCAATTTTATTTTTTGCTCTGTGTATTTATATCTGTATAAGAGTGTGTGTGTGTGTGAGAGAGAGAGAGAGAGAAAGGGAGAGATGATCACTGAGACTACCTTAGTGTTTAGAATTACACAATAGGTGTCTGTGAACACAAAAAATTATGTGTTTTGTCTCTACTCACCAAAAAATTTCCAGAAGAAACTATTTGATATTTCATTATCTTGATATTTTATGTGAACAACTTGGCTTATTTAAAAATAATTGAGCAAAATGTGTTTCGTATTGGCACGTGGCAGATGCCAGAGAGTTTCATGGTGAATGAATAACCTTTCCCACGGAGCTGGCCTTAGGTGCCACACTGACAGTCCACACTGCTCTCCTCATCTGAGTTCACATGCTGGCAGTAACCTTTCAGTGAACCAGCAAATACAGTAACATGTTAAGTAGAGTTCTCAGAAGGCACTGCATGAACAAATTGTTAAAAAGTAGGAACTCCTGACAGTAAAACCACAGACTTTCCACTTCCCTGAGTCTCTACAGATTTCTTGTTTGGCCTTTCTGATCCTCAGACTCTTTATCTGCAAAATGTGAGTTCTGGCCTGGATCTCTGGTGTTCAACGAATTTTGTGGACTCATGAGTAAGGAAAGATGTTTTAATGGCTGCCTGACAGGAAGAAAGACTCAGAAAGTAGGACCCTGGACTTTCCTCCTGTAATAGACTGGATGTTACGTCTTTGGTAATTATCTACAATGGATAACAGAGTTCCATTTAAGATGCTGTTTAAAATAAGGTTTTGACAGCTAAACAAAACCATCTAATGCCTTTTTCCATTTTAAAAACTGATTTTTCAATGGATTAAATATAGCATGTAAAATATAACAGATCATGCATTGTTTTCATTGCATTTTTCACTTTTATAAGACTTCCGTATCCATCACCTCTTTTAGCTATGTGGATGGATCATCACTTTTTAGCCAAGGAACCGGAGGCTCAGAGGCATGGCTTGGCCTGTGCTGAAGACACCAGGACCATAATCCAGACTCCTCTCCTAGAATTTGCTTCACTTTACCATTTTTCTCCTCTTATATCAGGTGCACTCAGACAGTTGTCATTTACCATTCATGCTTCTAATCGGGGCTTATTCATCTAATGGAATGGTTTGGACTGATATTCTTGTGGCACATCTTGATTCAATGTTCATAAACTATTTATGTACTTTTTAAGAAATTATACAAATAAATGAGTATATCCCCATATAGGTGTTTTCACTCAGTGCAAGTAGAATTCATGGATTCTCAGTCCCAAATAAAGTTCTCTATTACTTGTATAAAGCACAGCTCAGTGATGCCCATGGGACATTGAATCCTTATAGTCAACCTGCAAGCTGTCTTTCATTTATCTATACTTCCCTTCTCCCACAAGTTATACTTACCAAGAGTCAGTCATGTTTGTTCCCCAACATTAATCATGCCAGTTTTTCTTACAATTAAAATCATACAATTAATTATAAGAGCCTATTGAAACATGACTTTGAAAGTGCATGTGTGTGTGTGTGTTAGAGAGAGAAAGAGAAATGCTGAATTCTTTGAAACAGTCAGTGAAGATGAATCATCTGGGTTAGGTTCTGGTTGGGAACTCAAAACAAATTAAAAAAAAAAAAAAGATACAGAATGAGTGTTGTCCTCAAAAATAACTATTATTTTGTTCAGCAAGTTTCAAACAATGCTAAATAAATCCATTATATTGCTTAATATTTATCTGATTGATATTCTACTCTTAACCAATTCCAACACCTGATCCTTACAAAATTTGTAGGTGGCATTTAAGAGATGAATCAACTATTTAGATACTAGGAGGCCTTACAAATAATAAATCCAGAATTAAATAATGTTTTTCATTAATTTAATTATATTCTCAAATGGTCAAAATATTTTATTTATCATTGTTTATTGTCATAATAAACCTTGTCATCATTATCCCAAGACTTGTAGGTCATACTGCCCAAACTCAGACAAAGAAAAAATCCAGTTGAACAAAAATAGCCATAAGACTGGATGAAATACAGTTATTTTGCAATCAAGAAAACTAGCATCAATTCAGAAAATACTTTTGTTGATAAAAAGTGGGATGAGAATATATGCAACCTTTAAAGTACATGCTTTAAGTCTGAAACTTGAAAACCCATGACATTAATGTTGATTTTTCTTTATTTTCAAAGGAAGATGTTTGTATTTCATTTTTTTTAAAGATTTTATTTATTTATTTGACTGAGGCACACAGAGAGATGGAACACATGCAGGGGGAGTGGGAGAGGGAGAAGCAGGCTTCCTGCTGAGCAGGGAGCCTAATGGGGGCCTGGATCCCAGGACCCTGGGATCATGACCTGAGCCCAAGACAGACACTTAATGACTGAGCCACCCAGATGCCCCAATGTTTGTATTTCTGAGAATAAAAATATAAAAAAGCAGCCATTTGAGCAATGTCTCCTTAAATTCACAGATGAAGAAGGATATAATATTCGTATGAGGAGTTCTTAGAATTCTGGGAGCACAAATCAGAGACTTTAACTCTGATTTGTCAGTGATTATTTTACGTAGCGGATGTTTAAGCTGAAGCTAAGATAAAGAGCTTCAAGGTAGGTAAGAGATGAAAGCAAGAAGAGTGGTATAGAAGAGGCATGTGAGAAGTCAGAGGCTCAGTGTGGGAGTACCGAGTGTAGTGCAGAGGGTGATATTAGAAAGACTGGGAAGGAGAATGGGATGGAAAGATGGGTTTCCAAGAAATTGTTTTTCATTGTTTCCCCAGATTTGTCTTAGAGTAGTTTTCATGTTCTCAGACTAGGTATGAATGTGTAATAGACTAGCTAGTGAATATGTTAAGAGCATAATCAGTTGAATGCTGGGAAAACAATGTTTTATATTGAGAAATAAAAAGGAAAGAAGACAACTATCATATTTTCATTGCTCACTCAGTGCCAAGCATGGAACAAGGCATTATTTATGGTCTCATATCTATTACCCATGAAATAGATGTGCATTTTAATAACTCAGTCTTAACGATGTTTTGTGACTTACTTCAAAATTCCCTAATTAATTAGACAGTCTGTGGTCAGACTGTCTAAATTAGGAGTCTACATTGAAAAGTAATTAGACATCTAGGCCACCTCTCGAGGCCTTTTGATGGCCTTCAGAACATGAAACCCAAGGCTGTAGCAGTTAAGGGTTTTATGGTTATGGGCAAAATTCTATTCAGAGCTGTGTGGGATAGGGATAGGAGAGGAGTAGGCAGGGAAAGAAACTGGTACAAATTTTTTGGGGGCCTGCATCAACCAAGGCCCAGGCCATGGCTTGGGAGGGTCTAGGATTTAGGTAGATGTAGAACTTTCTGGAGCCCACAGCCCATGAAAATGTCTGACATTCTGACAGCTGGAGAAGAGGGCCACTTGAATGGCTCACTGATGACCTGGATTCCTTAAACATTCACTGTATACTAAAGACTCAGTTACAGAGATGACTACACGGACTGGCCTTATCGCTTTGAATATGCTGAGTGTTGAGACCTAGATTAGATACATGGGTCACCAAGTTCATTGTTCCTGGAGGTCTGATCTTTTTACACATCACAACTCTAGGCATAGTGACTGCCATGACTGCACTCCAGGAATTTTCTGCTTCCCCTCACCTTCACCATAAAAGAGAGCCTTCACCGTAAAAAGAGGGGTTCAAGGCAATATCACTCATAGTCCAGTGAGCCACCTTCCTCCCAGCCAGCCAGCCATTTTCCTATGTACAAGCACTGGTTCATATTTTCCCAAGGATCAGCTCAGAGATTTTATGTTATTGATAATTTTTCCCAAAGAATAAACAAACAAATGTGATCAGGTGTCAACCATGTGTCTTAATTCATGAATGTTGACACACATGTGACAGGGAAATAGTAATTGTGTATATGAACTATATTTGCTTTTGAGCATTTATTTAATCTTTTAAAAATTATTCTTAGAATATGAATAAGGGGCAACACTAACCACACAGCATTCTAAGAACAAAGTTCAGTGTATAGATAGATATATGAGGATATTGTATATATTCTGAATTTATTAGAAACAAAATTTTAATAAAACTTAAATAGACATTTCAACTCTATTTAGTCAACAACTATAAGCTCCTCTCTCAAGAGTTTTATCATCACACTTGTTAATTGTGTATCTGAGAAGTTATTAATTGTATACATAAAAATACACAAGTCAATAATTAATAGGCAGTATAATTGTGTTAGTAATTTTACAATAAATATTGCAATAATACCATTGTATTATTTAACTTTGTTGTAATAAATGGTATTAGTTACAGAAATGTATTAGAAGTTTTCATTGAGGGAGTAACGAATTCATCTTTCTGGTTTATACTTTAAAAAATAAACTAAAATCTATAAAGTGGTTATACTACTTTTTGTTTAATTTGTCCAAATTACTGTAAACTTTAGGAAGCTAGAATTTAAATGTTTTAAATTCTTCTTCCAAAGAAGGAAAGAAGATCTGTTAAAAAACCTTAATTAAGTATGATGTCTTGAAACATAAAATACCTTGCTTGTCATGATATGCTTATGCAAACTAAAATATAAATTCAGTTCCTGGCAGAATGATTAATGTATTTACATCAACCCTCAGGGAATGTTGTGGCAAAGGGGTTATAAGTGTCTTTAGTTTGCCATACATGGAATAATTACTCTCTTGCTTTCACCACTCAGGACTATGCCTTAGAAAAATCAAAGGAGAACATGGTCCAGGTGTCTTGAAGAACATCTACTGTTAGTGTGAAAAATAAGCCTCCCCGAAACCATTGTTTCAAATTATAGCAGCACCAGGGTAATTATTATGGGAACAATGAAAGGGATTTGTGTAAGGGGCAAGTGATTGGGCTTAGGATCCCTTGGTGGTCATTAGGAACAAATCAGTTTGGGAAATTTGGTTCGTAAGTGGAACCAGTGAGATGTTGTCATCCTATATCCACTTCTGATGGTTAGCCTTACACTATACTTTGACTTCAAGTAATAGGAGGCATGTACATAGTTTTATTTTTGAAATCTGAAAGTCCTTCCAGTGTTTATAACAAAACCCTTAACATAGTGGGCATATACTATGTATTTTTGAAAGTGGGACACTCTTCCGGAATAACATATTGGGGAAAAAAATAAACAAATGCAACCTTCCCAACTAGAAAATTTACTTAGGGTGGCACCTGGGTGGCTCAGTGGGTTAAAGCCTCTGCCTTAGGCTCAGGTCATGATCTCAGAGTTCTGGGATTGAGCCCCGAATCAGACTCTTTGCTCAGCGGGGAGCCTGCTTTCTCCTCTCTCGCTGTCCCCCTCTCTGCCTACTTGTGATCTGTCTGTCAAATAAACAAATAAGTAAATAATCTAAAAAAAAAATAGAAAATTTACTTCATATCACTGCAAACAGAAAAATAAATCCTACCAGACGGGGATTTTCCCTCTTCATATAGCAGTCTCTATCTTCATCCAAAATGTACTTTTGCTTTCTCATTTATTGTAGTACTTTTTTAAAAAATAGGCGATAAGAGTAAATGAAGGGGCAAGTAAAATGCAAGCTGGTGCAGCCACTCTGGAAAACAGCATGGAGGTTCCTCAAAATGTTGAAAATAGAACTGCCCTATGACCCAGCAATTGCACTATTGAGTATTTACCCTAAAGATACAAATGTAGTGATCCAAAGGGGCACATGCACCCGAATGTTTATAGCAGCAATGTCCACAATAGCCAAACTATGGAAAGAACCTAGATGTCCATCAACAGATGAATGGATCAAGAAGATGTGGTATATATACACAATGGAATACTATGCAGCCATCAAAAGAAATGAAATCTTGCCATTTGCAACAACATGGATGGAACTAGAGCGTATCATGCTTAGCGAAATAAGTCAAGCAGAGAAAGACAACTATCATATGATCTCCCTGATATGAGGAAGTGGTGATACAACATGGAGGCTTAAGTGGGTAGAAGAAGAATAAATGAAACAAGATGGGATTGGGAGGGAGACAAACCATAAGTGACTCTTAATCTCACAAAACAAACTGAGGGTTGCCGGGGGGAGGGGGTTTGGGAGAAGGGGGTGGGATTATGGACATTGGGGAGGGTATGTGATTTGGTGAGTGCTGTGAAGTGTGTAAACCTGGTGATTCACAGACCTGTACCCCTGGGGATAAAAATATATGTTTATAAAAAATAAAAAATTAATTAAAAAAAATAGGCGATAAAGTGTTTTTTAATTATAAATCATTTTTGTGAGATATAATTTAAATTCAGCCAATCATAAGTCTTTCTCATTTCCAATGAGATTTATGCGTTTTTTTAAAAAAATATTTTATTTATTTATTTGACAAACAGAGATCACAAATAGGCAGAGAAGCAGGCTCCCCTCTGAACAGAGATCCCATGTGGTACTTGAATCCAGGACCCTGAGATCATGACCTGAGCCTAAGGCAGAGGCTTAACCCACTGAGCCACCCAGGTACCCCATGAAGTTTATTCTTTAATAGTCCCTGTCCAAGTATAAAATGGCTTAGTAAAGCTTAATCACCAAATCTTAGAGAATTAACCTCATCAGGGATACCTTGGTTGTATGTTCAATTAAGGCTTAAGAAGATAGAGAATATTTTTTTCAACAAAGTGTGTTTATGAAAAAATATGCCTACTACGAAAAAAATAGACATACACTGGAAATAGAGCACCAGAGGGAGAACATATGGAGAGAAAAAATAAAATTACACTGTTACAACTAGTACAAAATTCCACCTCCCCCTTTTGTCCTTCCAAAGGCCTGTTTGGACTATAAAGAACCAAGGCAATCATTATTTTCTCATCTCTTTGTACACATAGGAAATATGTAAATAACTGAGGCCTAGAAGGTTGATGTCACTTATCTTATTATACACAGTTTATAACTGGTAGAGGCAGGACTAGAATTCAAGCCTCTGATTACCACTAAGTATTGTTGAAACTCTTCTCACTCTGGCTGGAATTACATTTAAGGATCATCCAGATCAAGAAGCATATTTACCCAGGAAAGAGGATGCAATCCATCAGAGCAGATGCAAGAAGTTACAAGAGAAAATGTCTAAGGCAGAATTCTAGATTGTTCCAATATTCAAAACACAGAAAGAAGTAGAAATGCCAATAAAGGTGATGATTAAGAAATGGCCAGGGACCTCACAGGAAAGCCAAGAGACAATGAATCGGATATTAAGGAAGAAGGAAATTTTGAAAGTTAATTATACAACATTACCAAATGATTCAAGATTATGCTTTCTTCTTGAAACTCTTCCTTTGCTTCTGCGATACCGCATTTTCTTGTTTCTTTACTTATTTCCTTACACTTACCTGACTATGCTTCAGTCTTCTTTGCCAGCTGTTCCTTTCCTGATGAGCCTTTAATTTTTAAGTGGATATTGGGGAGGGTATATGCTATGGGGAGTGCTGTGACTTGTTTAAGACTGATGAATCACAGACCTGTACCCCTGAAACAAATACTACATTATATGTTAATTAAAAAGAACTCTTGCCAGATATGGGGGGTGGGGGGACTAGGGCCGGTCTAAGTCTTTGGTTCGTCTTCTTCTCTTTCTATAGTTCCTAAATGACCTCATTCAGTTCTACCACTTTAAATATCCTCCACATGCTGATGACCCCAAATTCTACATCTCCAATCTCTGCTTCTCCTAAGAAATACTGACTTGTATATACAAAATCTTCTTTGACATCTACTTTTTTTTTAAAGATTTTATTTATTTATTTGACAGAGAGACACACAGTGAAAGAGGGAAGGCAAGCAGGGGGAGTGGGAGAGGGGGAAGAAGGCTTCCTGCCAAGCAGAGATCCCAACGTGGGGCTCAATCCTAGGACCCTGGGATCATGACCTGAGCCGAAGGCAGACATTTAACCAACTGAGCCACTCAGGGGCCCCTACATCTACATATAATTTCAAACTCAGCATGTCAATTCTTGATTCTTACCCCCAAAATTGCTTCTCTTCATTTCCTCCATCTCAGTGAGTGATACCACATATAGTCTGTTGCTTACATTAGAATCCTAAATTTCCCATGATTATTCTTGGCTTCTTCAATACACTACATCCAACCAGTCCTGTTTACTCTAATTAAAAGTCATATTCTGAATGTGTATTCCACTTCTCTTTTTCTCTACCATCACTAAGCTTAATCTCAACACCATCTTCTCCCTTCTTGACTCCTGTATATATCTCCCTATTGTTCTCTATTTCCATTCTTGATCATTTATCATCTGTTCTCCAAAAGAAGGAGGAATCTGATTTCAAACATGAGTCAGATCTTATTTCCATCCTATTTAAAACCCACACATTTCTAACTCCAGTACATTTAAGCCATGGTTATGCTCTGGTCAGCACAGCCTTATAAGATTTAGCCCCTACCTAATACTTCAATTTCATTTTGTACTACTTTCTCCTTGTCAATTTTCTTCCAACATCACAGACATTTTATGTCACTGTTGTTCTTTAAATATGATAACCCCACTCCCATTTCAAGGCATTTGATGTTGCTTTTCTTTTACTTGGAAGATTTTTCCTGATCTTTGCATGGATGATTATTTCTTGTCACTCAAATGTTACCATATATGTCACCTTCTGAAAGAGGCCTTCTCTGAGCAGTCAGGCATTATTTGGTGCATTATTATGTTAAATATCTGCATAGCATACAACTAGCTGATTTTTTTACTTCTTTTACCTATTCTCTAAAAATGTAAGTTGTATGAAAACAAAGTCCTTACCTGATTTCAGAATTATACTTGATGTAGAACACATTTAATATGTATTGATTGAAAAAACGATAAATATTTTTATCCGGTGGTCATTAGATGATTTAGATAGGATATGAAGTTGGAATACTAGTTGAATAAAAGTAGACATTTTCTCCCCATATTACAAAGTCTCTACTCAGTTGCCTGACACAGAATTAGGGAAATAGAAATGGAACTTGGAAAGGCAGTCACAGTCTTTGCTCATTGGGGAGAGGGTAGTCATTTAAATATAGCTATGTAAATTATTTAATTTACATTAGATATTGTTATAAGATCTATAGGTGAACAATGCATGGTGCTTTAGAGCTTCTAACCAGGGAAAATAACTAACTAGGTACCAGGGAATATAACCGAAAGAAGTGGAATTTAAGAACCATTTAAGGTTCCAAAAGATGAATAGGAATCCATAATACTATTTCTTGGTGACCACTTTTTTGTTATGTAAATAGTGAGAATATAATGATGTTTAAGGGATAGAAATGTGTAATTATTAGTCATGAGAAATAGATATTCTTCATTGCAGATGATTGAAGTAATAAATTTGGCTTTCTGCTTTAAAATAAGTCTCATGAGAGCTTAGTAGGAATATATTTCCTGAAAAGTCACTGATGTGGTATTAAAAAATGGAATTTGGGTACCAACAAATTTGGGTACCATGTAGTTGTCTGTCATGAATGCTCCAAAGGCTGGTTTCTTGTTGGATACTGCCTCTTGCTGTGATATTCTTTTCAATTTCAACAACAGTTTTATGAAGGCATAAAAAATTTTCTTATGAAAAAAGAGAAAATTTGTACCTTTTCTGCCATTTGTTTCTAATATAATTACTTTCCACAGCCAGTGACATCAGAAAGATACAATTTTTTCCATGTCTGCTTCAAGCAAGGTTTTGGAGTCCTAACTATATGAGATTTTTATATTATGTAAAGCTCTAATAGGGCTAAATTCAATTTTTTTTTTTTTTTTTGGATGAGAAGCATTGCTAAAAATGATCTAGTCAAACAGATTAAAACATAAAGATGAGGGGGGAAAAGAGACAAAAACGGATGTTATAACATGTTCCTGGAGGTGAAGAAACTTTCTAGTAATTATCTAGCTTGTTAGAAAACAAGGTATCAAGGAACTTAATGATTTATTCCCTAAATTCTACACCTGCAACTAATATTACGCTGTATGTTAACTAGAATTTCAATCAAAACCTGAAAGAAACAACAACAAAAAAGAACAAGGAATTTGTCTCAACATTTATGCTCTTGTCATAGCATCAACAAAAGAAATATAGAAATATTTCATAGTATTATTATAATTTGCTATTACTTTTTTTAGTTTCAAAAAATACAAAGTTTGGTGTCTTAGGTGTTCCCACAGAAGTATCTGTTTCTCCCTAAACATAAGATTTTCTGGAGAAACAAGATATATTGTTTTGTCATTACATATTCAATATTTATCAGAGTGTCTGGTGTGTATCATGTCCTTCCCATTGTTTTCCGCCATCTTGACTCCTCCCCCGTTTTCGATTAAAGGAAATTAACACTGTGATGTCCTTAATCTACTGACCTGAAGTATTGATTTTACCTGTGAAATAGTATGATTCATTCCTATACTTATTATTTAAACAGTAATTTAAAATTTCTTTTTATATATTATATTAAAATTATTTCTTAAAATATAGATATTTTATTTCTGCTTAAATCTAGCTTAGTTGTTAATGAAAATACTTTTATCTCCTATGATTTATATTTAATATTTTCATTTCAATTGAATATATTTTGAAAAAATACTGCATTTAACAGTGTGATAAAAAACAAGCAGACAATTTTATATTTGTTTATAACTCTAAATCTCCAGAATTTTAGAACTGAAGAGTATTTTAGGCCTTAATTCAGCCAGTAGTCAATAACTCATGCTGAGTACTTCATCCATGGTTATTATCAGAAAAGCTATGTATGTTGCATTATAGCCAACCTCTTTCAACTATACACTGTTGCCTTTTCTGTTGCATAAACTAAAAAAAAAGTTAACTATGCCAATAAATTTCGAAAGTCTGAAAGATGATTCACTTAATTGGGAGATAACTTTCTCATCACTGAATGCTTAATGTACTATCTTCAAATTATAGAGCAAGTTATTGAGAAAGCCCTGCGCTTGGCTCAATAGTTAATAGGTACATATCTTATTGTTCAGTAAATCTGGAATTAGTTTTCCTGTCTTGAAGTCCAACTCCCTAGAGATCTGCCCTGGGTATCTTATAGCCATACACTAGGCATGTCATAATTGTTCTGGGCAACCCAGTATCTGAGTACACTTTAATTTCCTCCCAAATTTGAGGATTTGAAAGCTTGCACGTTTCTTCCCCTCCCCTAGAGAATGACTCTTTGTCTTGCTGTCAATTGCTGGTTATTTCTTTGAATAGATCATGATGAGTTGTTCAGTCTGACTTTAGCTTCCAACTACGGTTATGCCCTACCCGCAAGTTTGGCTCTCTTTCATATTGATTTTGGTCTAAAGCAAACCTTAATTTACTACATCTCTTTAGAAACTGCATGGTATACTGGCTACCAACTATGAAATCAGATCTAGAGACAAATGAAGGATCCAAAACTCAGCTCTGTTCTGCATATCTCCCCACAGCACCATTGCTCACGTCACTGAGAGTCACCATGTTTCAAGGATAAGCTGGCTAGATCATAAAAACATGACTATATTTACTCAGGTCTGTAACTGAAAATATCAACACATTTGATCTTGAAACTCTGGGGTAATTTTTGAAAACTTGTTGTAGTGATAGTGCCTTAAATAAAACAAGAACAGCAAAAGGTAATATCTAGAAATATTAAATAGTAGTCAATACCCTTAAAACGTATTTGAACATAAATTTACCATTTGAACCATTTTCAAGCGTACAGTTCAGTGTCATTACTTACACTTATGCTATTGTGCAACCATTCTCATCATCTCCAGAACTTTTTTGTCTTTCCAAATTGAAATCCTGTACCCATTAAATACGAACTCCCTTTCTCTTCTCTCCACAGTCCCTGGAAACTACCATTCTTCTTTCTGTCTCCATAAATTTGACTATTCAAATGGACTTCAAATAAGTGAAACTAAACAGTGTTTGTCTTTTGGTGACTTGCTTACTTCATCGTCCTCAAGTTCCCTCCATGTTGTAGAATGTATTGTTTTCTTCCTTTTTAAAGGTGAATAATATTCCATTTATATATATATATATATATATGTGTGTGTGTATGTTATATGTTATATAATATATGTATTATATAATGACATATGTATTACATTTTATTATTTTGAGTTCATCAAAAGTGAAAATAATCCACACATATCTACACAAAGAAATGTGTTTAGTAGTACTTTATTATTTACAACGCTGATAGCCAAAAGAAAGTATAAGTGTCCATCTAAAAAATTTATGGGCTCTCAATAGGATGAAAAGTCATTTAATATATAGATATAAAAAAATGAACTGAAGTATAGTGAAATTGTTAAGAGCTTGTTGTTTGGATTATAAAACCAGTGCCACCTCTTACAAACTGGGAAAAATTGGAAAGTTGTTGGAATTTCCTGAGCCCCATTTTATTCATTTAAAAATTAAATGAGAATAGTATTTTTATGAAAATTTACTTGTGATTACTAAATGAATGGCCTACGCAAGTCAATTAGTTCAACATCTGATATAGTATTTAAATAAATATTAGTTATAATTAGTTATTATGTTTTATGAGTGTCAGCATGTTAACTCACTGCTAGATTCTAGAGATGAGAGATGAATAACAAAGGACTTCTGGATTTGAGGGGCTCACATATGTCAAGAAAAATACCTAAACTAGGAAATATATGTTGACTTTGGAACTACTTTGATGTATGCAATTGTTTCATTCTCAGACATGGAAAGAGGTGTTTGATATAATGTTAAAAAGCAGAACACAAAATCTATGAAGTACATACTGATTACAATTATGTGAGCTATATTTCAGGCACAAAGACACACACATCCATGCACAAAAAGAATGAATGTTTGCTGGATTTTTACATGTAAAATTATCTAAAATCATTAATAATAATAAGAATACAATAGTTAACAGTATGAAAAATCATTTTAAGAATCTGGGATATGAATTTGAAAGAAAAATGAGCAAGTCTTTGTTCTTTTACAGGCTGGAATCAGAATGTTCTTACTAACAGGGATTTAGATACAATTTTGTCCAAAATCTTCAGTTCATAGTAAGGTAGTTTGGAAATGTTTAAAGATTAGCAGCAAGTGAGAATGGAAACCAGTCTACTAGCCTCTGTCCTTCAGTCTCTCCTCTAGACCATAAATTCACTTCTGAATAGGCTTCTGTAGGCCTTATTTTTTATAATCTTCAGTGTACTTAAAGGAACATAAGGTCTTTTCCCTACTTTAACAGTTCCACAGAACATATGGAACTTGATGTAGAATTGTCTAACATATATTTTTTTAATTTACCTTCTTCAGGATCTCATTATTTGAATATAATACTTCCCACTATTCATGATGTTTAGTACAATGCACAGCATTGAAGATTAGCCAGTGTACAGAACAAGTCTCTGAAGGCAATAAAATATAATTTTCAAAAGTTCACTTTTGCAAAGACTTTTAAGACATAGTAGTAAATATTCTGAAAGCTGATAAAATGCTTTTAATAGTTATTGCTCTGGCTGTAACTTGGTTTACTATATGATTACACTGGCTTCTCTTTTGATACCTATACAAATAAGGATTTGCCCTTTTATTGCTTTGAAATTCCTTTATGTACTTAGTATATTTCCATCACTGTGGAAATATGATTTTCAAAACTATAAACTGCCTTTTTGTGTACTCTGTCTTGGATCATGTAGCGGGAAAGTAGGTCTCAGAGGTCGAGGGTACCCTAAAGTTTTGTTTTTCCATGGAGATATTTTCTTGAATTTCTTTTTTATTAGAAAGCATATTTTTCCTAAAAGACTGATAGATAGCATTTGAATGATAATCTAAATATTTTCTTCGCTTTCATTGAAAAGGATATAATATCTTGGCTTAGAAAAAAGCTTCTTATTTTGCTATACATTTAGAAGGCATCCGGCATATTTTCTATAGAGTCAACACAATCTTTAAAGCCATCTGCAGTTTGCAACAATTTTATAGTTTAGTAGCTTAAATTGATGGGAAAATGAGCTGCTGACAGACATGTTTTTCCAAATTGATATTTGAGGATGGCGCAGCCAAAATACTTGGCGTGAAACAGCAAAGAAAATGAGGAGTGTGTATCTACAGAGCACAACTCCGTATTGCAGCACAAGCTAAAAATGCTTTCAGTCTGAGATTTTACTAGTTCTCTTAGGTTCCATGTTGCAGTCTTTGGTGAAACGTTGCGCTAAAACTTAAAAAGGCTAGAGTATTTTTTTTTTTTCTCTCTTTCTTATCTAGGTAGATAGAGATGTTCCAACTACTGGCAAGTCTTCTTGAAAAAGTAAGTGCCATTTTAAATGCATGCTCTTTTGAGTGTTGCTTATGCATGGATTAATTAGATCTTCAGATATGAAAAAAAAAAAGACACAAAAATAAAAAAGTCCCCATCATATGTATTCAAGTGGTAAGGAAATTGTTAATTTCAAATTACTTTTCAGGCTTCTAGCTCTTTTTGTATTTTTGTCACTGCTAAATTTACTAAGATCTTTGCACTGTGCATACACACAAATATACAACACACACACACGCACACACATACACACGTAGTACCTCAAATGAAAAAAAATAATTTCGTGTTTCACTTTTTGTTTTTGTTTTTTCATTGGTAGTTTGAGGCTAAAGAGTGATGGTGTTGTTCTAAGACTATGGGTCAAAAACAGAAGCAAACCAGGAAACAAGACTGTTCATCTGTGGAACAAACCGAGGGTTGCTGGAAGGGAAGTAGGTGGGAAATGAGTTGAATGGATGATGGGTACTAAGGAGGGCACTTGTGATGGGCACTGGGTGTTGTATGTAAGTGACAAATCACTAAATTCTATACCTGAAACTGATATTTACATTGTATGTTCACTAACTGAAATTGAAATAAAACCTGAAACTAACTAACTAAATAATAAAAGACCTCTGCACAACCATCAGTATATATATATTTTTTTAAAAGGTATTTTCAGGGACGCCTGGGTGGCTCAGTTGGTTAAGCAGCTGCCTTCGGCTCAGGTCATGATCCCAGTGTCCTGGATCGAGTCCCACATCGGGCTCCTTGCTCAGCAGGGAGCCTGCTTCTCCCTCTGCCTCTGCCTGCCTCTTTGTCTGCCTGTGCTCGCTTGCTCTCTCTCCCTCTGTCTCTTACAAATAAATAAATAAAATCTTTAAAAAAAAAAAAAAGGTATTTTCAAACAAGCTTTTTTGAATTACAAAAAAAGTTCAATTTGTGTTTTTGCTTTGTTTTTCAGTACCTAACTGATCATTGCTATTGGACACGAATTAACATTAATTAACTCAGTCAACAGACACTTGTATCAGGTCCCTCAAAAAATGAGATGTCATTGCTGTCTTCCTTCAGGGAGAGGTTTGCCAGCTCTAAATATCACTCTCCTTTCTCCTTAAAGATTCATGATTTATAGCTCAGGTCAAAGAGGAGGCTCCTACACATTAACTCAGCCTGAAGGGAACCTGAAAAGGTACTCTAGGCACCCATACTAATGTTTCTTTAGCCCTCTACTTTCAGTATTACAACTGCCTGGTAGAAAAGTCATTATTGTTATTTATGTTGCTCCTCCCCCACTAACCTGGGCTGTGACTCCAATATGCCCAGTGATAAGACCATGTGGATTATGTAACAAATATATACAAATATGAAGTATTTTCAATGTGGGAAGCATTTTGATTTGGTTTTAAATATGCTATTTTTAGAGGAAAAACAGTTCCAGAGAGTACCGAAACTGCTTAATGAAAACTCAAAAACTAAAATATTTTAATAATAACTTAGGACTAAATTAAGTAACATGTATAAACATTAGTATTCTTTTCAGTTTATAATAAACTGTGAAGCACATTTCTCCAGCCCACAGTTGTGATTCACAGAGACCTAGACTATGCCACCTTAGTAATCCCATAACCACTGGGCTGTAATTTGCATACTCAGTATCCTTTCAGGGAAGCCAAGTGTTATCTGGAAGTGCTAATGAATGACCACTTTATACAATGCTTGCAATTACCATGCAGAACACTCCGCTAGGCCTGAAGCCATGTGAATTTGTCCAATTTCAGGTTTCATCAAAACTTAAATACCAGCTTAGTTTCTATTTACAGAGAGGTCATATATTCCAAATAGTGGTTCTCAGTTGGAGTTCTCCAAAAAGAGTCGAAGATTTTGTTAGATTTTGATTGATTCAGTCAAATGTAATTCAGATAGAAAATTGAAAATTTTATAAAACTAAATAAGTGGAGTCCCTCAGTGTACATGAATTTGAAATTAAATTCACTAGCTAGCAGTATGACTTTTTGTAATTGTGAAAATCCATTCAATAAATGTTTGTTGAGCACCAATAGATGTTAGGCATTATTCTACATCCTTGAGATAGAGGTGTGAACTGAACAAGAAGTAGCCCAGTACCTCATCTGGCTGTCACTCTCCTAGAAGAGACAGACAGCAAAAGTAATTATATGGTGTAATACCAAGCTGTGATAAATGCCATAGAAAGCAAAACAGCCCAAGAGTATAGGGAGTGACGCATAGTAGGATGAGTGAGGGTTGTTCACGTGAAAGTAAAAGTGATAAAGAAACTTCCATGGAATGAGAGGTGTGTCACTGCGACAGTGACATTGTCCCAGGCAGAGGGACAATGAAGACCCTGAGGTGAGTTCCAATAGCCTCAGAAGGCAATACTGATGGGTTGCTATAAAGAACAAGGAGAGTATTAGAAAATGAGGTAGGGGGCGCCTGGGTGGCTCAGTGAGTGAAAGCCTCTGTCTTTGGCTCAGGTCATGATCCCAGCGTCCTGGGATGGAGCCCCAAGGGCTCTCTGCTCAGCGGGGAGCCTGCTTCCCCTTCTCTCTCTCTCTCTCTGCCTCTCGGCCTACTTGTGACCTCTGTCTGTCAAATAAATAAATAAATAAAAATCTTAAAAAAAAAAAAAAGAAAAAGAAAAGAAAAGAAATTGAGGTTAGAGAAGTAGCCAAGGTTTTCATGCCATGTAAGGGACACTCAAGTATCTTTTGAGTATTAAATTTCCAAGAAATGATTTCATCTGAAGAAAAAGACAAGTGTGTGTAATTTTTTAAATTGTTTTTTAAAAATGTGTTTGATGCCTACACAAGAATATATGCCCAGGTAAGTATATTGGAGAACTCTGCTCTTCTGATTTACATCCTCTAGGCCCTTTTATATTTCTAGCTGTTCCTGCCACAACTATCTTGCCTCAGCTGCAAGGTAATCTCTCATCTGGGAGGTTAGGCTTCCCTAAAGCCTCTACATGGGGGACCCAGGGGAACTCCTAGCCTGGAAATGGACTGTTAATTCTCCATGGGGCTACCCTTGACCAAAACAGTCAGGAGTCAGAAGCAAATGCCTCTCTCTACAATTCTGAGATATATACTTTTGGTTGCACCAAAGATTCTAGAAGGTTTGAGTTCCAGTTGTCCTTGATAACTCTGCTGGCGTTCCCTTTTTCTCTGTTTAACTCTTCCAAAACTTCAATCCTGTTCTCTTGGAATCACTTGCCCAAATAAACAATCTGGATGTCAGCCTTTGTATCAGGCTCTGTCTTCCTAGAGGAACTTTGGGTAAGACATCAAGTTTAAAGCTTTGAAATATAAGTATATAAAATACAATAACCTTGGGTATACCGCTTAATCCAGTAACTAGCACGCTACCAGTGTGCTCTTCTCTGTCTCCTGCCTCAGCCACCACTATCCCCACACCTTCCCTGAAAGCCCAGCTAGGGAACCACAGCCACAAGCTTTGGGTTCGTCACTCTCTTATCATAGTTTCTTCACACAGTTTTATCACATATTTATATATTGCAAAAGAATAGATTGTTTTCCTTTTGTCTGTCTTTGAGTTTTATGAAATAGTAGCATAAAACGTGTAGATTTATGCAACTGTTTTTTAACTCAAATTATGTTTTTTTAATCCTTGTTTTATGAAGTTGTTCTTCAATCCCGTATAGTAATATAATTCACTTATCATAATTTATTCATTTTTTTTCTGTCAGTAGGCATTTAGGTCTTGCCACGGTTTTGCTATCTTGAGCATTACTGTTGTAAATATTTTTGTACATGTGTCCTTATACCCATATGCAAGAGGCTCCCTTAGGCTATGTGTCCAATGTGGGGGCATCTTGCCACTTATGGCTATTGAGCTTTTGAAATGTGGCTAGTCCAAACTGAGACATGCTACAAAATATGAAAGAAGAACCAGATTTCAAAGAATAAATATGAGAGAGAAAGAAAATATATATTTTTAAGAAAATATATTTTAAATAATTTTACAGTATTGACTGCATGCTTAAATGTTACTCATTTGGATAAATTGGGTTTTATGAAATACATTATTAAAATTAATTATTAAAATCAATTAATTTAATACATTATTAACAATTAAAATTAATTAAAATTAAAATACATTATTAAAATCAATTAATTCATAATTAAAATTGTTTCATTTATTTTTTTTATTTTAAAGACTTTATTTATTTATTTGCTAGAGAAAGATCACAGGTACTCAGAGAGGCAGGCAGAGTAAGAGGAGGAAGTAGGTTCCCCGCTGAGCAGAGAGCCCAATGTGGGGCTCAATCCCAGAACCCTGAGATCATGACCCAAGCCAAAGGCAGAGGCTTTAACCCACTGAGCGACCCAGACGCCCCTTCTTTTATGTTTTTAATATGACTACCAGGAAATTTAAAATTCTAGCTTTGGCTTGCATTTGGACTGCACTAGTCTAGGCACTATGCTATTCAAAATGTGTTTCCCTGAACATAGCATCAGCATCACCAGGAAGTGCAAAATCTCTGTCCTCAACCCAAACCAGATAAAATTGAAAGCCTTGTAGAAACAATGAAACAAGATGGGACTGGGAGGGAGACAAACCATAAGTGACTCTTAATCTCACAAAACAAACTGAGGGTTGCTGGGGGGAGGGGGGTTGGGAAAAGGGGGGTGGGGTTATGGACATTGGGGAGGGTATGTGCTTTGGTGAGTGCTGTGAAGTGTGTAAACCTGGCGATTCACAGACCTGTACCCCTGGGGATAGAAATATATGTTTATAAAAAATAAAAAATTTTAAAAAAAGGAAAGAAATACAAAATTCAAAGTGAATGAATGAATAAGTAAATAAAAATAAAGGAAAGGAAAATACATGGAATCCAGGAAACAGGAAAGAAGGGCAGTGTACAGGGTACTGATCTAGATCAAAACTGAACACAGAGCTCTGGAGGAAGATCCCTGAAAAAATAAAATATGTGATTACATAGAGAGGTTAAGAAAAAAAATAGGGGATATATTTATTATAAACAGTACATAGGAAGGAACAATTAAAAACTTCTGGGAAAAGAAAAGCAGCATCAGAAGTGAAATAGAGTTAGAGTCACTCCTGGATTTTTAAGAAAAAAATATTTATACACAATTATGAGAAGAGCTATCAGGGGATAGGATGGGGAAAATGATATCTGTATTTTATAAACTAGATCATCAAAGAGACTGTCTGTACTTGAAGGAACATGAAATAAGACGATAAGGTAATGTATCACCTACAGATACGAAGGGACATCTAAAAAAATAGGAACTAAATCATGAGAAAAAACAAAAACAAAAACATATCCCCAACAGGAGAGGAGGTGGGGAGCTAGAGGTCTGGCAAAAAAATAAATTTTCTGTCATGGCAAAAGATGGTCAGTGACTAAAATGATGGATGGAGAGCTAGCATTAAGAGAATATTATTTTCCAGAAGAAAGAGCTGAAGGGGTTCACTTGTAAAAGAGTATGAAGTGTGAGGAGAATCATTGCTTGTCATTAATTTGTATAAATTATTTCATAAAAGTATGAAAAATTATAAAATACTAGATATAAAGTTAGATATCTAGGTATAGTTATATACTATGTATAATATATAGATATATCCTACTTAGATATTGTCCACGATAAACAATTATGATATTAACATCTTTTGACATATATTTGTAGTTTTTCTTCGATTTCTCCAAGTTTAAATTTTATGACATTTGTTTGTTTATTTTTTAAATGTGTATGTCAATATGCCATCCCCTATCTTAAAAGTTTGAAGTTTTTTTGATGCCTTCTGTCTTGGTTATTGATCTTTTATAAGGCAAAAATTTATTCACCTCAAAAATTGTTTTCTTATGTGAGACAACTTAAAAAAAACAAGGAATAGCTTAGATGAATTATGAAATTTATATCAGAAAAGCATTTAAAAGTATATTAAAGGCAAGTCATACACAATGAAGTAAATTTTCTAGGAGAAGAATGAAATTGTTCTTTGGAGGATTTGATGAGAAAAGCAATGTTTGAGAGCTAATTTCATTTAATATAAATAATATTTTTAATATACATAATATAGACAATATATTTAAGATAGAATACATAATATAAAATATATTTTATGAATACATATAATATAATGCAAAATAACATATATTTATATAAAAATAAAATATATAATATATAGATATAAAAAACTGATTCCATAATATATCCTCCAAAGACAGAAATTATTTTAATGATTAGAACCACTTCATAACTTCTAGCCATTTTTGCAATGAGTATGTCTCGCATTTTAATTTTCCCTTTATATTTTGTAGTGATTGATGAATGCCAGCCCTACCCAGTTACATAACCCAAGGTCCTCATATATCAATGGGATTCACAAAGCTTTGCCAGCAAAATTCTTGTCATGAGATTTATGGCTCTAGATAATTGTTTTTTTTGGAGTTTGTACACTATTTATGCAGATTATTTTAGTTTGAGAAAATAATCAAAACTGGAAATATGGTAAGCAGATAAACTATAATTGAGATCTTTGTACCAAAAGATGAGCTTAACTTTTGTTCAAATCTAGATGAAATGTCTGTTGTCTTATATTTCATGTGTTTGAATTAGTAGGAATAAGTGTAGTAACACAATAATACAAATGTGGAGAGCTGATTCACAGAGCACATACCATGCTAGCAGCTCTTTAGTCTGGGCTACTGCTGCTGAATCCTGAAAAGAGCTGGAGCAATGACATTCCAATAGTGGAGAGTGATCAGTAGGTACAATCCATAGAATTACTTGTCAATAATTTATATATGGTTATAATCTCAACAAATCACAGCATTGATTGTGTTGATTATATTGTGGATTTAGCTTAATATATATAATAAAGCTTCCTTCTTTTAATCATTAAGTATAGCAACAAGTCCATATAAACATCTTTGACTTTGGGATCACCTCATCTTTCCAGACACCTTTTGATTTTACTCTTGACTTTGAAGATTGACAAGGATATACACTCTACTTGAGTCACAATTTTAGTGCTCAATCTATTTAGGAAGCATCTCAATTTGAGAACAATATATCTCTGTCCAATTTTTGATCAAAAAGAATAATTTCTGTAACTCTTTTTGTGGAATGAGATCCCGTGGTAGTGCTATAGGACTTTAGAGAAAGAAGAAAGCTATTGTGTAATTTATACAAATTCTATCTCATCATTTTTTAAAAGACTAATCTAAAACAGAAATTAAGGAAGTTGCTACCATCAGAGAGCCAATGGTCTGAAACTTTAAACATGCTTCCCCTAACTGTTAAAGTATGTGCACTTATGTTTTAAGAGCTTTAGGCAAATTCTGAGCCTGGAGGCAAACAGATCTATCAACTGAGGTGGGGGAACAGTTTTTCAACTCAAGGAATTGAGGGACTACTGAATCATTAATAAACTGACTTGCTGGGATTATAGACGAACTGTTCACTCTCTGGTTCTTTTCAGCCTTGTAGATAGCTCCAGACATATCAAGTGTATAAAACAATAGACTCCTTATTCTGGGAAAAACAGATGCAATAGCTGTTCAAGAGATGGGTGGTATTCTACTTTGTTTAAAATATTTAAATTTTATATGACTGAAAAGACAATGTTTTATTGTTTAATAATAAAGTATGGAACAATTGCTGTTTCAGAGCATTCTTTATAATAGGCGTCTGTAGATTTTCTGCAGCATTTTTCATTCACTAATTGGAACCAGGACATTGGCCATAGTGATTTATATCTCTGAATTCCTTTTTAAATTGACTTGTACAGTCTTTAAAATTCCTTAGCTCAGTTCACCAGCCAGTTAGATACACACTATTGTTTTGTTTTTGAATGTCTTAAAATTATACGTAAATCTTTAATTATTTCACTTTTAGACTATGAACAGACTTTAAATCCCAATGTTTTATTGGCTATTAGAAATCTAATGAATAAATTAGAGTTAATTTGTTCACTTAAACACGTCTCCTTTAAATTTAGAAAAGATATTTAATGTTTCAAGCTAATAGAACAAAATAGTGCATATGCTATTACAGATATGTGGTTTGCCCTTTATACACTTTCTAAAAGAAAATTGATATTAATATCTCATACTGATGTTATACATTAAAATTATTTTGCACTTAGACCTATTTTCCGATATTTTAGTAAATAAACTGACAAGCATAGAAGAAAAATAATATTTATCCCATTACCTTTGCAAAGTATTGTGGCCATAATCAAAGGAAAGTGAATAAGCTTTAGAAATAGATCAAATTTCAGTGAAATTGTGATATTTTCTCAAAAGGAAAATCATAAAACTCTCCCAAAAGATTGTTTAGTTTTAGAAAGTAGTTCTGATTCTCTCCAAACCTCTGCCTTCCTTTGGTTTGTTTAATAAATTGCTCATAAACCCAATTAGGTTTTTCTTCTTCCCCTTTCTCCTATCAGACATAGACTCCTCTCAGGCAGATTTTTCCACAAGGACAACTTCCACATCTTCAGGCATGAGACTGACTCCAGGCTTGCTCTAAAGCCTACTGCAAGATGGTTTGTTTACTGTGCTCTGCGACCTTCCCTCTTCATCCTCTGTGACTAATTGAAGGCATCAGATCCTGTTTCCTGAGGCTTCTGGTACCCCACGCTTGGTTTATTCTTCCAAATTTGGCCTTCTTTTTCACTCTCTATATCTCAAGATGTAGTAAAACACCCTCAACTATCTTACTTCTTCTATAAGCGTCTATTTGCTGCCTGAAGTTTAGCTATTATAAAAGGAGTATGCAGTAATAAGCCAAAAAACTAAAATATTTTAGATGTCTATGGTCTTTCATAAAATGTGATATTCTAGAACACATCAAATTGGTTTGTGTCAACAGTGATCACAGCATGCTAAGAATAGGTTGATATTTACAAGCCCATTTTAACTGCTTATAAGCCATAACAAAATTGAAATTATAGCCACACTTCCCACTAAACAACTAAAAAAAATTTTTCTATACAGACTTTGAATTAATATATGTTATTTCTTAATATTTCTTTAAATATTTTTATTGAAACTATTAATAAAATAAAATAAACTGTTTTTATTGATTGTAAAAATCAAAGCTGTTTAAGGTGGAGAGCCTCAATATTTGAAGATAACAGAAATGCATAAAGATAATTTTATGCACCAATAAAGCCTCACTCTGGGCACAGGAGTAAACAATAAGTACCAGAGACAAAGGCTCTCACCCTCGAAGTTAGTTTAGTCTAGGAGACATTTTGACATGCAAACCTGTGACAACAGGTGAACTAAGGAAAAATGAACTAAAGGAAAATGGTGATCTTAAACCAAGCATTCAACACTAAGGAAAGCATAGTAGAGGTTGACAGGACTTCAAGCTTTACTGGGCACATTAAAAAAAAGAAAGAAAGAAAGAAAGAAAGAAAGAAAGAAAGAAAGAAAGAAAGAAAGAAAGAAAAGTCCTATTAGAGATCCTTGGAAGAGGAAGATTAAGAAAAGACAGTGGGAGGGGGCCAGGACAAGAAAATATGGAATATAAGCTCTGGTATAGAATTCTTCTTGCACTAAACTCCTTCCCTTTATATTGCTTTAGCTGAGAAGACAATCCAGCTGAAGTTCTTAACAAGTTTGATCAGGGCAAGCATTCTCTCATTGTACTCAAACAGTGTTTGGGCTGTTATCTCAGTCTGGAACTCTGGGTACTCACAGCCCCACAAACAGCACTCTACATGTAGGAAGCTTCTGAACCTCAACAGCAAGAGCACACCCTCAGGACTGTTTTTGTTGTTTGTGTTAGGCAAACATGGTTGTATCATGGAAGGTAATGTTTGTCATGCAGTGGTTCTCTATCCTGGCTGCATATTAGAATTCTCAGGGGTGTGGGATATGAAAAAAATACTATTTTGCAGATCTCATCCTAGACCAATTAAGTCATCTGAGTATATTTATTAAATATTCACAATGTGCTTATAATATACAGTCAGAATAGAAAATCATTGATTCTGAGGCATTCACAGGAAAAACTTCAAAGCTATGAGAAAGTGAAACAAGTCCCCAGATACAAGGAAAAAGCCAAATAAAGTGGACTAGGTTGGAGAGCATTCTATTTGTGTTTTGTTCTCTTTCTCATATTGCTCTGAGTTGGGTCAGTCCAAGAACTGCCAGCAGGACTGCTTCCTCCATTGTAATCATAAAATTCCATTGGTATTTTCTGGCTGACTCAGTATCCCTCTATCTCTCTCCCTTTCTCCCTCTGTCTCTCTCTCTCTCTCACACACACACACACACACACACGACAAAATAAGATGATAGATATAAAAGCAATTGGAACTAATAAACAGGTAAGAGTTAATTAAATATAAATGGGTAAAAGCAACCAAAAGATAAAGTGCCTCATATCTATTTAAGAACAAGATTCCATAGTATATTGTTTGCAAGAAAAACAAAACAGGATACAGATGTAATGAAAAGAAGGGCCACCTGTACCCCACTGTTCATAGCAGCAATGGCCACAGTCACCAAACTGTGGAAAGAATGAAGATATCCTTCAAAAAATGAATGGATAAAGAAGATATGGCCCATTTATACAATGGAGCATTATGCCTCCATCAGAAAGGATGAATACCCAACTTTTGTATGAACCTGGATGGAACTGGAGGAGATTATGCTGGGTGAAATAAATCAAATAGAGAGAGTCAATTATCATATGGTTTCACTTACTTGTGGAGCATAAGGAATAACACAGAGGACATTGGGAGATGGAAAGGACAAGTGAATTAGAGGAAATCAGAGGGGGAGATAAACCATGAGAGACTGTGGACTCTGAGAAACAAACTGAGGGTTTTGGAGGGGAGTGGGGTGAGTCTGGTGGTGGTTATTATGGAGGGCATGTATTGCATGGAGCACTGGGTATGGTGCATAAACAATGAATATTGGAACACTGAAAAAAGTTAAATAAAATAAAATGGAAAAAGAAAAAATAACAGGAAACAGAAAGTATGAAAATCAAAGAATAAAAATATATATCAAAAATACAAGAATTTAAAAAAGCCAATATAGCAATTTCAACATAAGATACTATAGAATTTAAAGTAAAAGCATCAGAGGGCTTGAATTGACATTTTTCCAAAAAAGACACACAGATGGCTAACAGACACATGAAAAGATGCTCAACATCACTAATCATCAGGGAAATGCAAATCAAAGCCACAGTGAGTTTTCACCTTACAACTGTCAGAATGGCTAATACCAAACAGACAAGAAATAAAATGTGTTGGTAAGAATGTGGAGAAAAAGAAACACTCAGGCACTGTTAGTGGGAATGTAAATTGGTACATTGGAATGTAAAATGGAAAACAGTATGGAAGTTCCTCAAAAAATTAAAAATAGAAACCTCATATGATCCAATAATTGCACTGTTGTGTATTTACTCAAAGAAAATGAAAACACTAATTTGGAAGCTCTATGCATCCCTTTTTTTATCACATCATTATTTACAATAGCCAAGATATGGAAGCAACCCAAATGTCCATTGATAAATGAAAGGATAAACACACACACACACACGCACGCATGCACACACACAGGAATATTATTCAACCATAAAAAGGATGAGATCTTGCTATTTGTGACAACACAGATGGACCTAGAGGATATTATGCCAGTGAAATAAGTCAGAAAAAGACAAATGCCATATAATCTCACATATATGTGGAATCTAAAAAACAGAACTAACGAGGAAACAAAAAGCAGAAACAGACTAAATTCAAAGACAAACATAGTTGCCAGAGGGAAAAAGGGTGGCGGAACAGGCAAAATGGGTGAAGAGGGTGAGAGATACAAGCTTCCAGTTATGGAATAAATAAGTCACAGGGATAAAGGAACAGCATAGGGAATATAATCAATGGTATTGTAATAGTATTTTATGGTGACAGATGTGAACATAGCATAATGTATAGATTTGTCAAATCACTATGCAATACATCTGACACTAATGTACATTGTATGTCAACACAACTTCAATGAAAAAAATGAAGTGAAAAACATCATAAAGAACAATAAGAATATTATAAACTATTAAAAGGCCAACATATATTAGAATGCCTGGATAGCTCAGCCAGTTAAGCATCTGACTTTGGCTCAGGTCATGATCTCAGGGTCCTGGGCCAGAGCCCCATGTCCAGTCCCACTCAGTGGGGAGTTTGCTTGTCCCTCTCCCTCGGCAACTCCCACCACTTGTGCTCTGTCACAAATAATTTAATAAAAAGCCTTTCAAAAATAAATAAAAGGCCAGCATATCAAAGATACAACAACTTAGTAAGTGCCCTCACTATGGTGTCAGTCACTGTGCTAAGCCCTCACCTAGTAACACAAGAGTAAAACTATGAGACCTCCAAGTTAGTCAGAACCTCTCCTCCAAAAATTACATGAGAGCTCAAATAACCCAGGAGTTCTCCATAATCTGATGCGTTAATGTACATATTTTTTCTTTTGGTGTTCGTATTCCTACCCTAATCCCTCCAAATAGCCAAGAAAAGGAAAATGTTTTATTTAGGCTTTTTTTCCATGTCACTCTTCTTTCCTCCAGGCCTAGTGACTGACTTTCACTTTAGCAATACTTTCTAGCTCTTAAGGCTTTCCAGTACATAAAAATTTTATACCCTCAAGGCTCTTGCGACTACACAAGAAGAAACAAAAACATTCCATAGTGTATGACTAGGGATCCCAGGAAGTCTGGCAGCCTTTACTTCAGATACACCACAGAAAGTTTCCCAGTTTCCCAGTCTTGGGGCTTCCTGTTGGTACTGTGACCCAAATGGAATTTATTATTTTTACTAAGGTGATGATATTCTTGGTAAAAAGAGAGATTAAAAAAAAAAAAAAGACTGACCAAGTTTAAATTTGGTTTGCTTTGGTAATTATTATGCAAAGCACAATTTTATAGTAGGCAAGTATTTCAAGGTTGCTATACTTGGCAAGAAGGCAAGAAATAGACATGGAATCAAATTCATGGGACATGCAGCCTAATGAAACATCTAATTGGGCATCAAACTTAAAGTCCAACTTGTAGTGGATAAAATTACATATTCACAGCCAATTATAAAATGGGCCTCAGCTCCCTGATCTGGAAAGCAGGTAAATGCTGAGTAGTCTTTTTTTTTTTTTTTTCCTTTTTTTAAACCAAAGGACATGGTTGAGTTTTACACAAAATGGGATTGGTTTTAAAAACAAGATTTCAGCTTAGGACATCATGTGTCTGTTTTTAAAGTTCTTTTGGCAGGCCCAAATGGCATCATAAATTTAATGTACTGAAATTTGAGAATTTTTCATGCAGGAAATCAGGCCAGGATATGTCAGCTCACCAAAAAAGGCATATTATTCTTGGAAGTATAAAATATTTGTTCTGTAGCTACAAACACATTAAAATTTCCTTCAGTTTGAATTTTAAGTGTTCCTCGTGGAACATGTGATGAAGCTCTGTGGTCTTGGCAGACACAGAATAACTCCTCTAGAATCTCTTTTGCCTAGACCTTAGTACAGCCTGGTCCTGTTTTTCTTCACCTTGATAGGTATCTGGATATGAGATCATGATTTGACTTTCTCCTTTCATGAATCACATATCTGAGGCCTCATTTCTAAAGAATAGATCTTTGATTGCTTGTTTAAGTTCGTTACTAATATGAAGACTCATGGAGGATTTGGCAAAAACTTAGAGACAGAGTGATAAGAAATTCTATCGTCATGGCATTAAAATAGAATTCAAAAATACGTTCAGGATAATTGCCACACAACTAGTGATTCTGAAAGACAGGTCAGGATAATGGCATTTCATTAAGAAGCTCGAGAATAAGACATTATTTAACAATAAAATGAAGGCTTAGTCTCTAGGATCAGAGGTTTAAAGAAAAGGATATGTTGAAATTGCAAAGGAAAGAGAAGTCCCCTTTCTCCTTAGTCTTCTAAAACCCAGCAGGACCAATCTACCTTATTGTATCCTAGGTGAAACAGACTTCATCAGTTCTTCCATTAAAGCTAAATTGCTCATATTGTAGTGAAAAACAGACTGTCTACATAATTGTTTAATAAGTTAACCTGAGAAAGAGAGGCAGAAGCGTTGAGCGGCTCTAGGAAACACCAGGATTCTGAGATGGGGAAGGATTCTCATGCACACACAAAAGAACCTATGTAGTCGAGAGCTTAGTACTAAAAGGAACTCAGGACAAGTGTTAAACTGTGGCCACGGTTGACCCTGATCTTAGGTATAAATGTCTTGGATCCCTATTGCAAACATTTCTGAGCATAGGTACAATTTTGTGGAGATGCTGTATGAATAAAAAACGGCTTTGATTTTGACTCTTATAAATAAGGGAGTTTTTCTCTCTCTTCCTTCAGTTTTCTCTTACGCACCATGCCACTGACAGACTTCTTGGTCTTGAGTATGACTAGTTTCTCCTAAATTAGGAAGAAGGCCCTAGAAACACAGAATTAGAGATCAACTGTATGTCTTGAAGATTACCTACTCATTTCTCCTATATTAAGGTGAGAATGCTAAACTCTGGAGAGGCTGAATGAAAACACTAGTTGATGTTCCCGTTCCCCTTGTCTCAGTCTGACGATAAGCCTACCACAGTAATGAAAATGGTTCCTACCACTAGTCAGAAAAATACAATTGTCACGCTTCTTCCACTGCAAAACCTGATATAGTGGATGAAATGTCAGGCAGCCCTAGGACCTTGCACACTGGCCCTCAATTATCATCCATTTACCCGCATAGTACTAGAGCTAAACATAGTACTAAACACCCTTTGCCCTCAATTGTCATTTGTGAATGTATGGTTTCATTTTCTTAATCCACCTATTTGAAGTATACTCTTATTATAGAAGCAAAATATGTTCAAATTCTGAAAGCTAGTTTAAAAAATCCATAATTATTGGTAAATCTGAAGTAATAAATGAAGGAACTCTGACATAATCCAGTGGCTAGCAGCATTGTTGCATAAACGTGCTTTGTTTCTTATTACATGTTTCTAGCTCCAGGAAGAAAAATGCCATCATGTTTCTAGAGTTTGTAGCTATAAAAAATAAGAACATGTTTAATCTGAAGAGCAAGTGGGGTTTATGGATAATAATTACTTCACTTTGAAAAATTATTTCCACGAGAGCCATTGAGTTTAGCTGAAAAAACACATGACTATCAGAATTCACATACCATGATTTACTTCTGGACTTTCATAGCTCTAAACATGTGTAATTAAAAGCAATGGTAATGAAAGCTTTGAAAAGAATAGGAAGGTTGATAATAAATGACTCAGGTCTAGAAAATAGGCTGCCCATATTTGAACTGGACATGTACTGAGCTACTACCATCATCATGTCAATAGTACTGCTAGTGTGACCCACTCCACTTAAGTAGCCCCCTGCTTTCTCAGGGGTCCAGGGAGATTGTGGATACATTATAGCGATTCCACTTTCCTTTCTAATGCCATCTAACTGTTTTCATATTTATCATCTTGCATAGGTTGAGATACACCAACAAAAAGAATGGGTGGGTAGAAATGTCAATCGCAGTTGCCTTAAGTAAAAGTAATCAAAACAACACTATAATAATGAGTTACTATACATCCTAGTTTTCCTGGGACAATTTTATTCTAAGTCCCATGTACTGTCTGGTTTAACATTTGTCCCAGACAAAACTTCCAAGTTTGGTAAATTATACCATTGTTCAAATAACAATTGATAATATTTTAGTGTTTATCATATGCCGCCACGTATAAAAAGATGTGTCATCTAACTTAATCCTTTCTTTTAAAAAATTTTTTTTAATTATTTTATTTGACAGACAGAGATCACAAGTAGGCAGGGAGAGAGAGAGGAGGAAGCAGGCTCCCTGCTGGGCAGAGAGCTCAATGCGGGGCTCGATCCCAGGACCCTGGGATCATGACCTGAGCCGAAGGCAGAGGCTTAACCTACTGAGCCCACCCAGGGGCCCCTAACTTAATCCTTTCAACAACACTATACAATATAAATTATTATTGTAGTGCCCATTTTATGAACAAAATAGTAAGGCACAGAGTTCGTGTAATTTAACAATTATCACCCCACTACTAATCGATGGAGTCAGGATTGCTGACTCCAATTCTATATGACAATTCTTGACTGCCTCATAACAAATTCACGTTTCCTGGGCTTTGTCAAGGCAAATGTTAAAAGTGTAAATGGGAAACGGTTTCAATAGCTAACCATAAATTTAGTAAATCACTTATTAAACTAAGTGTCAAATAGGATTTGATTGCTGCCATGACATGTTTTGAAAAAAGCATAAAGTTCCTTTAGCAAGTCTGGAAGATGTAAATCAGGGCCTAACCCTTGAAACCTTGAGAGATAAATTAAATAAAAATTATGAAAATGTATTTTATAGAGTGAAGGATCTTTTTGCTGTCAGGTGTTGATATAGCCTGAAATTCAACCATGTTTGGATGGTAACTGTAGGGATGACAGGTGAAGAGTAAGTTAGTAAGTGCTGGGGTGGGTAGAACATGTCACTTTTTAAGGATGATATTAGAGAGGAAACCTCTTTAGAGCATACTAGAAACCCATGTGGCTAAGAATGAATCTGATCCAGTTAGGTAATTTTTGTCTTTTCTCATGAAAGTTGGGCAAAAGTTCCTAAATCACATAAATCTTCGAAATAGTAGTCACTTCAAGTTAAAGAACATTTTTTATTTATAGTACATTCTGAAATCTGGTGATCTTCTCCTTCAGCCAGAAATCCCCATTAACCAGCACTGCATTTCCTGAGGTCTACAATTTCATTCTTCATGAAGAACAACTTAAGATAACTTGTAAATCATTAAGAATTATACTGAAAGCAATGCTATTGGTTTGCATTTCTGTGAAACTTGCTCATCTTTGAAGACACATGTAAAGTAACTCTGTTACCAAGAATATTTGAATAATTTGAATATCTACTCTCAAATTCATCAATTAAAGAGTAGTCACCATATATGTGGACAAGATTACTAGTACTATAAGAGGTTTTATGGTTGTCTGTTGTTTTGTTTTTTCAAGTTGCCTATGCATACACAGACGAATAACATTTGGTAGCCTTGCCCTTGAAAATAAAGTTTGGCAACATGTTGCTTTACAAAGTCTCAATATCAAGGGAAAATTTATCTTTTAGTTGCACTATGGCTTGCAGTATGTACTCTGTTATTGAACATTGCTTGTTTATATCTATAAGACACAAGGACAAACAAGATATAAAATTACATGAGGAGAAATATGCTAAGGAGCCTATTTCTGGGAGGCCAATGGTAACACCTACAGTATTTTAATATGAGCAGCTGAATTACACTGTCCGCTGAACCATTTAACATTCTTTTTGACAGCAGGACCCTAGAGTGTTCACAGCTATGCTATCCAATCTTCCCACATCACATGTGCACATGCCAGAGAGGTTGAGGTAAACTTGCCAGAAAGATGTGAGCTCAGTACTTGGCTGTATAACCACTGTAAAAGTCTACTGAAAAACATTTGAATAAAAAGGTAAGTTCTCAGTATCCCCAATTAAATTTGGATGGTATAATCTTTTTGCTAAAGAGTGTTGATTTTTATGGCATTTCTTTGTTGTAGTGATCTATAATTTGGATGTAATATACAGATATGCCACCACCACATGCATACAAAAGCATTCATATATATGTGTATGTTCATATGCCTGTATATGTATGTGCTGGCTAGGGTCTTAGTAACAATCAAAGGGGGAAATTCTAACTGTTCTGTGACCTTTAAAAATTTTGTCTAAATATTACAGATACTATGTAAGCTTTAAGTATATTTCAAAAATGAAAATAAGGGCAAATTATTATTTACTTAACACACTGTAGTTTAAACAATTAGAAATAGAATTAGAGTGTTTTTTATTTATTTGTAAAAAAAAAGTATCAAGAATTGTTCTTTAAACAGTGCTTCCTTTCCTGTCATGTAACAGGATACAGAGCTACTATCTTTTCTAAGCCTTGAGAACTGTCATATTTCTTTCCAAGTTTGAATATACTTTTGGCATTTTCTCCTTTGTGCTTTCAATACTGTGAAGTATTTCTAAGATTTCCTTTAAAATGAAGTGTTTTACTAGCATAACATCCTCTAGGATGTCTTCGTCCTTTTGGTCACAATCAGCTCCTCCATTTACATCAATAAGTTCTTCATTACTAATTTCTCCTGGCTGCACATCTAGACTCTTGGAAGGGGGTCATGTCTTCATTCTTGTGGTCAGTCATTTCTTCTATAACTCCACTTATGCCCACTTTGCATTTTACTTCCAGCACCATTGTTCTTCATTTGTTTGCTCTGCTTTGATCTCAGTTGGTCAATTTTCCTTTTTTGATCATTCATTTTTGTAAATGTCATTTAGGTTTACACTTGAGAGACAAGGAAGTAATGTAATAATACCCTTTGCTGTCTGTGGATGGACCGAATCACAAATGTGCACTGATCAATCATTGAAAGACTTTGAAAGAAGTGAAGTGATTGGTCCCTGATCATGATCACATTGGTTATTTACATAGTGATTTGTGGACTATGCATTTATGAGAGCTATCTAAGAGTATCTATTAGATTTATGAGAGCTATCTAAGTTTGTATCTAATACAATTACTGGCAATTAATGCAGTGATCACTGAAATTTGAGCAGTGTTGTAGGAGGACTGGTGTTACTGAAATTTGTGCATACCAGAACTGTGCAAAGAAAAGAAAGCCTGTAAATTCCTCATTTTCCCATTGTTATACCCAGGACTATGCCCTGCTCTCAAATACTTAAATATAATAAAAGTTGAAGAAAAGTTGACCAAGATGTAGATGGGATCATCTCCCTTTGGACACAAAGAAAACACTCAGTGTTGAAGAACTACAGTTGCTAGGAAGGACAATTAAAATTAAAAGCCTCACATCGTGTGGAGGCTAGTGATCAGTTAAAATCCATCCATCCTTACCTGAAGCACAGCATAAAAATCAGGCTACACAAAAGTCATCCTTAGGCTTTTCATAAACTCACAAATCTTAATTAGGGAAGGGAAAGTCTTCAGTAGACTTGTTCTGCATAGAATTAGCATGAGAGTAATACATAAACTAGATTGCAGGTGTTGTGGTAAGATTTGTCAGGAGGCTACATTATCCCTTACATTAGTAGGACACGGAAATACTATGGGTAAGAGTTATTAAGACAGCAACACTAATAGTGGAGAGAGTGAGTGACTACTGCAGAGATGCAGGAGCCAGGACTTGTCACTGGGAGATAAATATGGAGAAAGGAGCCATTTGCAGACCACTACAGTTTCAAGCTTGAGTGATTTGCAGAATCCTGATGATCTGATCCTCACAAGTTGCCAGCAGTGTTTAATGTAGTTCATTTGAAAGACATAAAAAAGACTGCTAGGTTTTCTCAATAGGTTGCATGTGTTGTCTTGCATAGTCATTCACCTATATTGCTGGGTCCCTTAATTTATAGACTGTCATAAAACATAAATAAAGAGCAGGTAGCATGATCTACTCCTTTAAGCTTTCTTTCATCTAGTGTTCTAGCATGTTTCAGACAATACAAGCCTTTCCCTTTCTCAAAAATGTGGAGATAATTTTATATATATATATATATATTTGTAGTAGAGGCAACAAATCAAGACTTTCCAATCTTCCCACATCACAGTTTTAGAAAATCAGAGGCATGTTGTGCACATTTTTAGTTTTTCTTAGTCTGTTTGCCATCAGTGATCATATGTTTCTAATATTATGAGCCTCACAAATGCCATAGTACCTCTTACATTTGTCTCAAAACATGTGTTTGCCAACTTTCATCCACAAGGGAAAGCTTTTATAAATGCCAAGTAGATCTGGCATAATTGTTCAAATACAGAGAACTTATAATGATATAAACTGAGCCATGGGGGGGAAAGAGGATTTACAGAGAATGAATACTTGGTAATATTAGAATAATATTGCCAATAGATGTTTATTAATGCTTGTTACCATAATTCAGTTTGCCTGAGTATCATAGTATATTCTTTTATAAATCAAAATTAAAATCATTATGCATAATTACCTTTTTATTCAAAAGCTTTGGTTCAATGCAAATTATAGTAAATTCAGATTTATTCAACTATGGCTTGTAGCTGTTTCTCACATGATATTCTAGAGTAGACAAGGTTTTTCTGCCAATGTAAGTAATGAAACGGTATCAGAACATGGCTTGGGTCATGAGGCACAGCACACTAAAAGCGGGGAGAATTGAGGTCCAATTCTGATTTTGCCTCTCACTCAGCTGTATGGTCTAGGTATAGTAAGAAAACACACTAAGCCTCCGATCATTCCTTTATAATTTGCGATAATGACAATTCTTCCACTCAAGTCAGAGTTTTGTCATTAAAAGCAAGCAAGGAATAAAGTTCTACTATACAAACTTATAAAACATTATACAAATATACAGTTTCCTTTTTATTGTTATCTATAAAACAGGCTTTTTTTTTTTTACATTGGAAAATCTATGACATATAACAGATTTATATTTATTAAATTTTTTCATACAAAGAATGCCCTTGACTTACAAGGGGACTACATTCTGGTAAATTCATTATAAATTGAAAAGGCACTCAATACATTTGACCTACCGAACATGATAGCTTAACCTAGCCCAACTTAAATGTGCTCAGAACACTTAGTTAGCCTGTAGTTGAGCAAAATCATCTAATACAAAGTTTTTTCTTATAATAAAGTATTAAATATCTCATTTAATTTATTGAATCCTGTACTGAAAGCCAAAAAAACACAATGGCTATATGGGTGCAGAATGAGTGTCAGTTATTGTGTGTTCACCCTCATGATCACGTGGCTGACGGGGCTCTGAATTGCTGCCTCTGCCCAGCGTCTTGAGACAGGATCATACCACATGTCACTGCCCAGAAACAGATCTAAATTTCAAATTCAAAGTACGTTTTCTACTGAATGTATATGGCTTTTCCCATCATCGTAAAGTTAAAAAATCTTATGCTGAACCATAGTTAAGTCAGGACCATCTGTACTTTTTGCTAGTAGAGATAAAAATGAGGAGTAAGATCAACAGAGAGAGAAAATAGGGTATCAAAAAATGATTTTGGCTGCGTGTTAATGAAATCTCCATGTCATATTAAGTTCTCGAGCCGTGATGGACAACATGGAGCCTGTTGAGGAATATTTTGCTGGCTGAGTTTAGAGATACATGACGACCTGTGAATGAAACATGAAAGGACTACTGCCAGTCTCTAGTTCTCAAATATATCAAAGACCAAGTGTTAGTGGTTCTAACACAGACCAGTTCCACACTGGCATTCAGTAAAGCCAGTGTTAAAGGTTTTTTATATATTGTTTTTCAGAGTCATTCAAATATAACAAATTTTATATTGAAGGAAAAAACTCTAGCCAATGAGTATTTTTTCCTCCTAGAGATTTTGGAGAAAGAAGAGGAAAGAAGAGAGCTTACTTTATCACTTTTTAATGCGTACTATCCCATAGTAATAAAAAAAAGTATATTCCTGGTACAGGAAAAGATACATAGAACCAAGGAAAACAAGAATGCCCAGAAAGAGATCAATTTATGTAAATTGTGGTGACAACACAGATCAGAGGTGGAGTGGATAGATTTTTTTAAATTCATTAAATTTACTTATTGGCTTTCTATATAAAAAAAATAAAATTCAACCTTTCAAAAACAGATGAGTCAAATATAGATTAATTAAAAATCTAAATAAGAAGGTGAAACTATAAGATAAATAGTAAAAAAAAATGTAGATTTCTTTTGATTTTGGACTAGAAATTTCTTCAATAAAATGCAGAAGCCCAAACCAAAAAGAAAAAAAAAATGTGATTGTACCATATCAAAATTAATGGTTTCTATTCAATGAAGAATACCAAGATGAAGTTGTTAAACAGGACCCACTGGAAGAAGTTATTAGTGATGCCTAAGCGGAGAAGTAAATAATATCTAAAATTAACAAAGGATTCTCATTAATTAGCAAGAAAATGATGGTGGGCACAATAGAAAGAGGGCCTAAGGAAATGTATAGACGACTTACAAATGGAGAACCTAAATAGCTTCCGTGTAGGAATGACATGATACGCTGATTTTTTTCAAGTTTTTTATTTAAATTCCAGTTAGTCAACATACAGAACATACAGTGTATATTAGTTTCAGGAGAATTTAGTGAATCTTCATTTACATATAACACCAGTATTCATCACAAGTTCCTTGTGCCAACAAGAGAATGCATATGGTGTCCTATTTTTCTCCATTAAACTAAAAAAAAAAAAAAAAAAAAATTAAATGCTCACTAATACTGTTTTAAAAGAATATGGGGAAATACAAGACTTGATCAGAGAAAGCATCAACAAGTGAAGCCTTTCTGGAAAGTAGCCACAGCAACATATTTCTTCCGACCCAGCAATCCTACTTCTTAGTGTGCCCGCAGGAATTTTCACACACAGGTCCATGGGTAAACATGGTTATGGATGTTCATCGGAGCAGTTACTGGGGGGGTTGGGAAGCTCATCCAGTGGAAATATGTAACAGTATAATATGCAGCAATCAAAGCACTGAAGTTGGTGAGCATATGTATATATGTATGTATGTGCATCTTATATCTCACTATAAGTGAGTGCTAAGTGCACACTGTCCTGTGGAAGAAAATGAGAAAGAATACAAGAATAGAGCACAACATTACTTTAAAAAAAACAAAGTAGCATATTGGAAACAATCATTTATATAGATATGTAGACATGCATATAGATAGTTTTTAAGATTACATTCATACTGAAGTCTACATTAAACACATTAGATTGGGTTCCTAAACGTGGAAGAGAATTAAGTGGGAAAACGAATAGCTTCATATAAACAGACCAATGATAGAGTGTCATGAAGTGAGATTATAATTAGCTAAACTATATGGAAATGAGACTCATAAAACAAAAAGCAGGGCGCCTGGGTGGCTCAGTGGGTTAAAGCCTCTGCCTTCAGCTCAGGTCATGATCTCAGGGTCCTGGGATCGAGCCCTGCATCGGGCTCTCTGCCGACAGGGAGCCTGCGTCCTCCTCTCTCTCTCTCTCTGCCTGCCTCTCTGCCTGCTTGTGATCTCTGTCTGTCAAATAAATAAATAAAAATCTTTAAAAACAAAACAAAACAAAACAAAAAGTCAATTAAAATCTATCTCAATGAACTGAAGGTAATGAATTTAACTTTTGTTCATGATTTTTTCTAAAAATACCCTTAACACTACCATAAATATACCCCTGCAAACAAACAAACAAACAAAGAAAAAAACAAACTGTTGATATTGGCAGGTGCAAAAAGTGGCAGGGATAGCAAAAGAAGTAGTGAGATATTAGTGTTTGATCTGATAATATAATAACATAAATGTTTGAAGGTAGTACATGATATAATAATCTTGTCTGAAATATTAAGAAGGAATGCAGTGCACAGTGGTAGGAAAACACTGGCAGAAATTTTAAAACACAAGCAGATACGATCTAGAATTATAACTCTGCGTTGGTCTTGGGTACATTCCCTCAGGTAGACAGATGGAGAATTTCCATTACGCTAATAATATTTTTTTTAATTGGCCAAACCTGTGGATGACATCTGATTTAGACAGCCAAATTTTCTGAACTTCCAAATTAAATTTTGATTTTATATAATTCTTTATTGTCTCTAGGCCAGGGATTATTAACCAATTTTTTTGTGGAATAGACTCTTTCGTTGTCTGCAAAGCCCTTGGACTCCTCCTCAGAATCATTTTCATCCAAATTCAACATTCATTTGTTAAATATTATTAATAGGCTTTGCTATCATTTGTGATCCTCAGCAGGAAGACAGTGATAGGTACTAGGTATTTATAGACAAATACAGGTTTTGTAAATGCTTTTTTGCACAGTGGCAAAGTGAGTAGCACTGACTACCCTTGTTGCCTAGCAACACCACTTTATCAAAGACAGCCCGGTAGTCAACTGAATTGGAAGAGTCAGAAGTTGAAATGAAAATATAGTAGTTATGTGTCTAGACTGAGATTTGCCTGGTTTCCTATAACCTGTGAAAACACGGGCTTTGGGAGTATTTTTTTTTTTCTTGTTTATAACCCTATTAACATAGAAGTAGGGTATCCGTAAACTGCTGCACCCATCTTATCTACTTTTAGCCAGAAATGATCTCAGGCAGCCTGAAGCAATTGCTGGGAGTATTTTAGCCTCTGCAGGTTCAGGCAAAGAGTCAAGAATAATCATTTGAAAAGTGTTTCAAAGAGTCAAGCTTCAAACTTTTTCTTCTATCATAAAATTTAATTCTATTTTGAAGTGTTCTAGTTGCTTAAAACGGAGATATTGAAAATCATTTCCTGTTCCTTTTTCCCTCTTTTAAACACATGTGGTGGGACACCCTGCTATCTCCCCAGTGTCTCAGTTAGTTGGTCAATTTGATAATGAATAATTGAATGAAATGAGTAACAATTGATGCCAAACAGGGGGAGAAGGAGTTAGTATCCTCTGGGACTTCTTTTTCTTGTTCATCTCCTGCCTCTTCCTTTTTCACAATTAACAAGCTAAGAGGCTGAGATCAATGGATTTTAAGAAATATATACATGATGCCAGTTTAGGAAAGTGCATTGTTTTTGACCATAACTTACCCTGGGTTCTAATTTCAGTCAGACAGATTCAGGGAAGAACCATTTGAATCTACTAGCCTACTCTGTTTTTGTTGTGTTTGTTTGGTGTGTGTTTGTTTGTTTTGTTTTGTTTTTATATCAATTACCAGTGTCCTATTGCTTGCACACAAAATCTGTCTTCTCACACTCTTGGAATTCTGTCTCGGATGTACCTATATGTCTTTCACTCTTCCTTTTCTCATTATTTTCTTACACCATCATCATTTTATTGACTCCATTTTACTAACTTTATTTTTTTTATTTTTTCTCCTATTTTTTTTTTTACTCTTCAAGTTCCTTTTTAACTTCAGTCTCTTTTAAGTGAGTATGTAGGATCCATAAAACAACTGTGCACTGTGTTTACTGAGTGTATTTGAGTATCTGAGTATTGAGTGTATCTCTGGATCTCTTAGTATCCCCAAATCACATCCACAAGTTTTAGAATATACAATATTCTTAAAAACTGCAGGTGTGATTCGATCCATAGTTTGATGAATCTGTTATAATGAACTATGCAATGCCAAATCTTCACAGCACTACTAATCCACAACTGTGTGATGTTAAATTTGAAAGAAGGTATGTGACCCACACAGAGTATGAGTTTCCATTTAAAACCCCACGATCCTATTACCATTGAGGTTGAATGCCATTATTGCCATTATTTCAAATAAATTATTTTAAATAAGGGCTGATTGGTTAGTTGTTTTTCTTTTGATATTCTCTCTCTCTCTCTTTCTCACACACACACACACACACAAACACCCCACCACCAACATCACAACTACCACCAAATTTCCTTTACTCCACTTTAGGAATAAAAATGTATTGTTCTTTTCTTTTCTGCCTTCACATTTTTACTTGACACACATCTTCTATTATTTTAGTTGTATATTTTTATGTCACGTCTTCATGATTTCTTTTTGCTAGGTTGTAGCCAGATTAAAATTTTCAGTGATTTTTTTTACCTCAAAATTATTAACTCTTTTCAATAAAATTTTGTCATATGAGTTATTAATTCTATTTTATTTTTTTTTTTTTTTATTTATTTATTTGACAGAGAGAAATCACAAGTAGGCAGAGAGGCAGGCAGAGAGAGAGAGAGGAGGAAGCAGGCTCCCTGCTGAGCAGAGAACCCGATGCGGGACTCGATCCCAGGACCCTGAGATCATGACCTGAGTCGAAGGCAGCGGCTTAACCCACTGAGCCACCCAGGCGCCCTATTAATTCTATTTTAAAACACAAGTGTTTCCTTTATCTATTTTTTTAAATTTATTTATTTGAGAGAGAGAGAGAGAAAGAGCACAAGCAGGGGGAGCGGCAGGCAGAGGGAGAAGCAGGCTCCCTGCTGAGCAAGGACCCGACATGAGACTTTATCCCAGGACCCTGAGCCGAAGGCAAACACGTAACCGATTGTGCTACCCAAGTGTCCCTTTCCTTTGGTTTATTTAAAAGAATTCGACTATGAGGCTTTTTCCAGCCAAGTATTTTGCTAAGAACATTTTTAACAAAATGAACTTAGCTGAAAGAACTATTAATTACAACATGTCCTAAATGGTAGAAATTTTGTTACTTAATTCTGTGAAGATATATTTATCTGTTGTCCATACTTTTAACAAATATACTAAAAAATCACAGTATTAAAAAACTGTAGGGTTCTTTCAGTTTTTGAAATTGTTGTTTTATTTAGATAGGTGTCAAATTAGCTATAATCATGCTAACATTCCAATCCAGGAAGGATCTCTATCTATCTCATTTCTTTCAGTGTTAGATATTTAATAATTTATTCTTGGTTTTCTTGACTTCTTCTCTCTCTCTCTAAAGGAAACTTAGGAAAATAAATGAGACTGAATTCCATTTTAACTTAAGCTCTACCAAAAGTAACAACAAATATCCCAACGAATCCGGTGAGTGTGCTTGACAGTCTTTCCTCGGTCTGAGCTGTAGTTGATTTCTGCCTCCGTGTTAATTCAGGGTCATCACTTCATCCAGGCAAATTTCTTTACTGACTACCAATAGTCACCATGGGCATTCCTGTTAGACCAGCAAATGTTTATTTTTGCAACCAAGGTTTATATATTATTATTTTTGGTAGCGTTCTTATAGGAACAGAGACTCAGAGAAACAAATCTATTTGTTTTAGATAACCAAGTCAACAGTAATGCCTAGATAATCACCCTTGGCACAGTGCATCTTTAAGAAGATAGAGCTTTTTTTTTTTTCTTTTTCTTTTTTTTCTTTTACTCAGTTGTCATGCACACTGCTGCTGTTTGAATGAAACCATTTCCTTCCCTGATTTCTCTCTCTTCTACTTTCACAAAGCAAAGCTCTTATAAGTAGGAGGAAAAAGCAGTCTTTACTTGGTATTAGCTTAATTTTGAGCCACACTTCTGACATCCTTCATAGGCTGTTCAGCATCTTGTCTGCTTAGTCCTATTCAGCTCAATATCCCATATAATAGTAACCACCAAACCCTGTATTTTGCAGCAATAATGAATTTAATAAATGTTCACAATTTGATGGAACATCTATAAAAGTTCATGGCATACAGGTTAAGGTCAGACTGTTATCCTCCCCTAAAATATTATTTTTTCCCTATCTTCCACCAGAATTCCACCCATCATGAGGGTTTAGATATAATATAGTTAAGACCCAACTTCCCTCACTTAGGATTCCTTTCCCATTCAACCCTTCATTGGCCTTTCCTTGGTCAGTGAACTTATGGTCAATGATAATTATTTGATAAATTATGTTATATCTTTATATCTTTCCAGTTGAATTATAAGATACCTAGAAGTCAGAGAAAATGATAAAATTGTTCTACCACCTCAGTAAATGTATTTTTTAAAAAAGATTTTATTTATTGATTTGACAGAGAGAGACATAGCGAGAGAGGGAATGCAGAGGGTGTGGGAGAGGGAGAAGCAGGCTTCTTGCCCAGCAGGGAGCCCTAGTGGGGCTTTGTCCCAGGATCCTGGGTTCAGACTTGAGCTGAACGCAGCTGCTTAACGACTGAGCCACCTAGGTGCCCCAGTGAATGTATTTTCAATAAATAATTTTGAATGATTATGTGATTAACTAGGAAGACAATAAGAAGATCATACAAATGGGAACTGAAAAACTAAATTCTATTTGCAGTTTTCCAGTGATTACCTTGGTTATCTAAAACAAATAGATTTGTTTCTCTGAGTCTCTGTTTTCTCATAAACAAAAGGAGAGATTTGGATCTTTTTTTGTCCTGTGATTTGATGAAATGATGAATGAGGCAAGAGTATGGGGGATGAGTAAAGTTAAAGATTGCCAGTAGGCAAAGATGCTCAGCATATCTAAAGGACACTTGCTGTTGCCATATTCTGAGGATTATTTTCCCATTTTTATATTAAAAACAAGTATTTTAGTTGTTGCTCATGAGAGATAACTAGATATAGTAAATTCAGAAGATGGAGCTCAAATTTAGCTCTTCTTTTTCTAGCTGTGTGATCTTGGATCATGGACTTACCCTCTTTGAGCCTTAATCGTTTTAAAGGGGGAAGAGGAGTAACTCCATAATAAGTGTATCATTATCATTTAAAAAAAGTTTATGAAATAAATGTGTAAATACAAGGCATCACAAGTAGTGATACCAATATTTTTTATATAAGTGACATACATAACACAATTCGTCATTTTTTTAATCAGGTTTTTTGTTGTTGTTGTTGTTATTTAAGCAGCTTTATTTCGACTGTTTCCAAGCCTGTGCAGACTGATTTTATTTTGCATGATTTTTGAAAAGGCTTGGAAACATGAATTTCCTGGCCAAGATTATCAACAAAAAGATAACTATACCTTGTGTATATTTGAAACTATGTGTCTTGTATTTATTTACCTCTACTTCATTGAGGACAGAACGTTGTTGGTTATCATCCAAAATACATCAAGGTATCTATGTGTTCTTATACATGGAAGATAAAAATTGAACTTTTAGCATTTCTCAATTATAGCCAGAAAATTAATTGAGTGGAATTGTTTTTTCAAGTTTTTATTTATTTATTTTGAAAAAGAGACAAAGACAGTGTCGGAGAAACAAGTAGAGAGGAGAGAGAGAAGTAGGCTCTCTGCTGAGCAGGGATCAGCCATTCAGGTCACATGACATGGTTCAGGGATTGAGTCCTCCCCACCGCCCACCCCCGTGGGGCTGAGGGGGCCTGCTTCTCCCTCTGCCTGCCGCTCCCCTTGCTTGTGCTCTCTCTCTCTCTGACACATTAATAAATAAATAAAATCTTTAAGAAAATTTTAGTCCAATAACAATAACTGAAAACTTTATTAGGTTCCTGAAACCTTTACAACTTCCTTAATTTTGATATATTTGTGTTTTTTATTTTCTAAAGAGAAGTTACTCATGAAATATAGGGATTCTTTGGGATCATGACCTGAGCTAAAGGCAGACACTTAACACATTGATCCAACCAGGAGCCCTGAGTAGAGTTATTTTAAGCTATGGTACCTGTTTTGTGTTCATATGGCATTTGACTTGAAATAACAATTGATTTTTATTCCTTCTCTACAGAATGTCTTTAAAAATATCTGGTGCATTTAGACATTTATTTAATAACATTTGTTCTCACATTGCCAGTTTTTCTATAGCAATCTCCAGCAAGTTAAGACTAATATTTTCACTTATCAGTTCTTTGCAGATCAGGGAATATTTATAGACAACCTCACAGGATGAAGTCTATTTAGCTATCATTGCCCTCTAAAACACTTTTAACATTAATATGACTTGTCTTACATAAGTGTAAACATAATTTCTTATCTTTCTGTCCATGAATACATATAACTCACACTTGAAGGATGATGAAAATGGAACTAGGTGTCATGAAGAGAATTGTACAAATCCTGATGCCCCCTTGTCACCTCTAGTGGGTATGTTTGATCAAATGAGGAAGATGGTTTATGGGAACTGACCGTCTGTACCAGAAACTCGAAGCAGAGAGCATTTTCAACATCACAACCAACTAGTATGATTTCCCAGAAGATCCTGAAGTAAAAATGCAGATAGTGAGAAGAGTTAGGAAATTGTAAAAGACAGACACAGGTCTGTTGGTATACAACAAAGTTCTCTGGGAGGGGGGAAAAAGCAAAAAAGCAGCTTCCTGCGCAGGAAAAGAAGTTCTAAATAGAACAAGATGCTTCCTCCCCTAAAACACTGACGTTTACTTTCAAGCATTCAAAGTAAGGAAATAGATTTAAAGTATCAGTTTCTTTGAACATTAAAGGGCAGAAAATTCAAAAGGTTCAAACTTCTTGCTTTTATCCCATTCTTTTCTCCCATCTGGTTGTTGAAAACATTCTTTTCTAGGGACATAAATAAAACTGAACTATTATTTAATTCCTTTATGCTCACCAAAAAGTCTGGAGGAGATTTACACCAACTAAAGGAAAATCAACACATAATCAGTTGAAATGCAGCAAAAACTCAGATACCACTAAGTGATCAATTTTTATTTAACAATTACTAAGAGACAACTATGCATATTTCAAATATTGTATTTGGTTCTAAGTCCGGGTTGAATTCAACGTGACCCTGCCCTCCAGGAATTCATGAACTAGCATAGGAGATAAGCACATAAAAATTAAAAAAAAAAAAAGGGGCTCTTGGGTGACTCAGTCAGTTAGATGCCTGACTCTTGATTTCAGTGCAGGTCATGATATCAGTGTACTGAGATCGAGCCCCACACTGGCTCCATGCTCAGTAGGAAGACTGCTTGCGATTTTTCTTTTTCCTTCTCCCTCTTTTTCTGCCCCTAACTTGCTCACTGTCTCTTTCTTTCAAATAAATAAATAATATATATATATATATTTTTTTTTAATTTGAAAAAGAGTGAGTACAATGAGTTCCTTGGTAAAAGTTGGCACTGAGTTCTGCATACATTGTGTGTCTGTATTTATTTTGATAGTGGTAATATACACATAGCTATAAAGAACCTTCCCACTTTACAAGAACAGTTTTGGCTACATTTAGCAATTAGCCATGTGGGTATAGAGCAAGTGCACAGAAAGTCTATTAAAGAATTCCTTGACAATGTGAAACAAATATTAGTCCTAGAACAACATAAATTAGTAGTTTGAGTGAGGATGAGGGAGGAATACAATTTTAGTCATAAAAAAAGCCTTGGAAGAAACTAATTCTGTCAATATGTCAACAACTTAATCTTGGACTTCTAGCACCCAGAACTGTGAGAAAATACATGTCTATTGTTTCAGCCACTCAGTCAGTGGCACTTAGTTATGGCAGCCTGGCAAACTAACATAGGGATAATTTATTCAGATTCTGAATTAGATAATTTTCTTAATTTTTTCTCTTAGTCTCAATTTTCTTTCATATTATACTTACCCAGGGACAACAAGATTAAAAGAAATACATAGTATATAGAATGAATTTGACTTCTCCATCTGCCTTTCTTTTTTCTCAGACTAAAATCAGACTATTCTAATTATTTTGTTTAAGAGTTAGGGATGAAACAATGTGTATGTGGGACCATCATACTTCCTAAGGATGTACTATCTTCAATGTAGGAAAACTGTACCATTGTTAGAGGCTCTGGTAAAAGTGTCGAAGGAAGATAATGTAAGGAGTCAAGGGTAAAAGAAAATTTATTATTTATCTTTTATTTTAGTCAATTTCAAGTTGAGATATATATCTCAACTTGAAGTTGACTAATATATATACATATAAATATGTATATATATTTTCTGTGTTCTTCATTCTTTTGTGCTCTGAAAATGTTTTTGTTATGTTTAGCTGGGGTGCTTCTTCAAATACAGAAGTGGAGCACAGTTTCGACCCAGGTTCAGAGCTAGGGAAGTATAACACAGATAATGAATCTCAGACAGGAGTATAGTCTCAGGGGAGCAGCTTTGCATACTTGTGAGTGTCTCCCCACACCTGGGTTGCTTTGCTCACAGTCACTTCCAAGCCTGGCTTATTATTTCCACCATGAATACAAGTCAAGTTATTAAATCCTTGTGTTTAGAGAGTTATAGCAGCAAGACAGCTCCCTAGGAGCATGTAGAACAGGAAATAATACTGAGAAGTTCTTCCTGACACTTCAGATGGTCTCAGTGTTTTCGGTCTTTGGGGCCTTGGTGTAATTTTGCCCTCCAGCCCCTGTCATGGTAACCTGCTTGCGTGAGGTCAGATTACTGGCAAGCTACTGCCCAAACTTTTGTCTCCTACCTGAAAGCTTTTCTGCTGATGCTGAAAACAAGAAGTAGAAGAACTAGACAGGGCCACTGCACATTAACTACATGGAAGCAGAGAAGAATAAGGTCCCTGTGGTGAATCAATGTGAGATGAGTGATGTCAGAGAAATTCTTTTCCTTCCCCAACCTGGCAAGATTGCCCTGAGAATCAGTTATTTATATGTTCTCTCAGATGGCATTCCCAAGAGATTAAGCAATTCATTACACTTGATGCCAGGTAGAATCAGCTTGATAAGAAAGCCTTTGATGATGGCTCCCTTTCCAGCTTCTCCAGTCCTTCCCCATCCCCCCACTCCTGCTCCTGGGCCTGGGATTAAAGGCTTTATTCCAGGCTTTCCTTTCTGGGTCACCTAGGCTAAAACAGAGGGAAAGAAAAGCAGTTCTTTCTTGAAATAACTGGTATTATTTGCTCCAAAAATGAGAAAGAAGAAATTACTTAATTACCAATTTCAAATGCATGTCAATTTATCTACCTTCTTTTTTTAAAATTTAAGTAGAGTTAACATATAACTCAATGCCAAGACAATCTGATTAAAAATTGGACAGAGGACTTGAAGAGACATTTTTCCAAAGAGGACATACAGGTGTCCAACAGACACATAAAAATATAGGTAACATCACTTATCATTAGGGAAATACAAGTCAAAACCACAGTAAGATATCACCTCAGACCCGGTAGAATGGCTATATCAAAGAGAAATGAAATTGCAAAGATTAGCAAGGATGTGGAGAACCCTTATGTACTGGTGGTGGGAATGTAAACTGATGTGGCCAAATGGAAGACAGTATGGAAGCTCCTCAAAAAATTAAAAATAGGAATTCCATATGATCCAGAAATTCCACTACTGGAATTTATTCTATATATTTTATTTTATCCTATATATTTACTGAAAGAAAATGAAAAAACTAATTTGAGAAGGTATCTGCACCTTCATGTTTACTACAGCCTTATGTACAATAGTCAAGGTGTGAAAGCCACTCAAGTGTCCATTGATAGATGAACAGATAAAGATGTGGTATTTCATACAATGAAATATTACTCAGCCATAAAAAAGAATGAGAGCTTGCCATTTGTGACAACATAGATGGATATAGAGAGCATTATGCTAAATGAAATAAGTCAGAGCAAGGCAAATACCCTATCTACCAAATCTGTAATAGCTTTTTAAAAAAAATATTTTATTTATTTATTTGACAGAGAGATCACGAGTAGGCAGAGAGAGAGAGGAGCAAGCCGGATCCCTGTTGCGCAGAGAGCCTGATGCAGGGCTTGATCCCAGAACCCTGAGATCATGACCTGAGCCGAAGGCAGAAGCTTAACACACTGAGCCACCCAGGTGTCCCTGTGATAGTTTTTTATTGTATTAACTTGGCTAGGCTGAACTACATTCCCTAAAATTCCCTTTGTAGTATACTTCCAGATAGGGTGGACTACAAGGAATAGTCTCAGATTAGGGTAGGCTGACGGAAAGGAGACGGCCACCATTGTCTGACATAAACACAGATTATCCAGTTATTCAATCAAACACTAATCCAGATATTATTATAAAGGGATTTTACAGATATATTTAAAGTCCCAAATGGGCTAAGTTAATCAAGAGAGGTGTTATCCTGGATGGGCAGGCCTTAATAAATTGTAAGGCTTTTTATTTATTTATTTTTAAAGATTTTTTTATTTGCTTGGCAGAGAGAGAGAGAAATCACAAGTAGACAGAGGCAGGCAGAGAGAGAAGGAAACAGGCTCCCCGCCGAGCAGAGAGCCAGATGTGGGGCTCGATCCCAGGCCCCTGGGATCATGACCTGAGCTGAAAGCAGAGGCTTTAACCCACAGAGCTACCCAGGGTCCCCTGTAAGGCCTTTTAAAAGAAGGTTTACACTTTCCCTAAGTGAAGAGATACCAAACAGCTGGGTATGCAACTGTTTTCCCTTCCCCTGGATCTTCCTATGTGAGTGACTGCTGCTGATGGTCAACGGGCTTCCGCTCTTGTCCAGGGATCCAGCCTCTTCATGATCCTTCCATCCTCACGATCTGCCCTGTGGATTTCAGGCTTGCTTAGCCTATTCCTACAGTTGCATAAACAATTCTTTGTAAACAAAAACAGACAAACAACAACAACAAAAAACTACCTATAAGAGTTGAAAATTTTTTTTCTTTTATAAATACATAGTATAGCCATCTAATTTACTTATGTTTTATAGGAGATCTATTATTTGTATACCTTTGGCAATAAAAAAAAAGACCATAAACAAACCACATTTTTACTAAATTCCATCCATTATATGACAGATAATATGTAGCAGTGTGGAATCGAAGATTGTTCCTGTCCTCTAGGAACTTGAACCAGTTGGAAAGGCAGATACATGTGCATGGTCTTGGTAAACAAGGTTAAGGACAGATAAATTGGCATGAGTGAAAGAAAAGTGAGAAGGAATGAATGGAATTGGAAGATAGAGGGAAATCAAATCTGAAACAATCGAAGTTCTCATGGAAGATGGAAAGAGCAATCTACAGAGAATGCAAGGAAGGGAAAATGAGGAAGATGAGGTGGGAGAGGAGAGTTAATTTAAGGCCTTAAGGAAAATGGCAAAATGTGGAGACATTGAGGAAAATATTTTTGAGTGAACCTGTGTGTCAGACATTGCTGGCGCTCAGCAAATATTCATCTTGCCCTCTACAATTCCTGAGTATCTGCATCTAAGAGGGCTCATGTGAATAAAAGTGATGTGCTGTATCCACTCTAAGACAGTTTAGAGTGGGTATTTCTGCCCCATGCTCTCTCTTGTCTGGCTCTGAAAATCTGAAATGCCATGGGTTCCAGAAGGATTAGCTATAAAGTAGGGAGGGGCTATCAAGTATTACCAGAGTATGATATGACCAGAAAATGAGACTTGGGTTAAACTGCTGAGATTTGGAGGCTTATTTGCTATGGTAACATAGGTGAGCTCATTGTCACTAATGAACCAAGGATAATTGAAAGGTTGCTACCAGGATTATAGACCAGGATTTGCAGGACTGTGTAGTCAAGTAATAGCTCTGTATCCATAGGAATTGAAGAAAGCAGGGTTGGGGTTGCTGGTATCAAATGATGGGGGGTAGGGGGAATCAGAGGAGGGAAGAGGAGAGGGGGAAGTAGAAAGGGAAAAGAGAGGAAGAAGGAAATAGACAGGATTGAGCAGTGAGGAGGCCTGACAGACAGAGAAAAGAGAGTATCAAAGAGTGTGAGTCTCTTTTCGGTTGAATAGCAGGTATATTGGGGAAATCAGAGTGAGGCTAAAGAATGGATGAATGTGGTCAAAGAGTAGAAAGTTACATTTATAGTTCTCAAGGCAGATCATTTCCAGGTGACAGTTCATTCATAGACTTTCCCTAGACACCATAGCTGATGTGGCATGGAAATGAAATTTAGAACGGCTCAGAAATTTTTCAGGGGAATTGTGGCCTGGCTCATGCACATGCGTGTTGAAACAATATGAAAGAATTAAAGCTCTGATTCAATTGCTCAAAATTCATCCTTCAATCACTAAAATATTTACAAATGTCACTGTTAATTCACATCCTGGTTTATACTTCCTGTCACAGAACGCTCTTCCTTGGAGGAAATAGAAATGCCTTATAGACTTTTTACTGAAGTAGTAGCATCATAGGCCAGGGAAAAATGACCACTGTATCAGCTGTGCAATTTTTACATGACAGTTAAATCAATAAACAAATACCGTTAAAAACTTAAACTTCTAATATATTCTAAGAAAGCTATATATGGTACACTTAAAATATGAACTCACCAATACTGTAAAGTGGCTCCTGTCCCGGGTCAATGGGCTAAAAATATTAGTTATAAAGAAAGAAGTCATTTCAGTATCCCTGGGGACAAGCTCAAATTGGAATAGTAGAAACTTGAGTCAAATTTTTATGATCTGAACAAACATCCACTACTGTGGTTACCTTTATTTCCATGTATTTGTTCATTTATCAGTTTTCAAAAAGAACTTTGGGTACCTTAATCTCTCTAGGACTCAGTGATGTGAAGAGAGAGAGGAGAAAGGGGGGGAGAATTTTAGAAATTAAAAAAAAAAAAAAGAAAAAAAGAGTTGTTCTTTGATGTATCTAGAAAAAGTAGATCCATCCTTTGCCTAATAATTTTCATGAAGTTTTATGAAATTAATAGGGGGAATAGATAAGCATTAATGAGAATGAAATGTATTTGATTTGCAAAAACTTCTGAGAAAGAGATCTTTTCTCAGCAGTGTGAATATTCTATGTATTAGAATATACCACAATGGGCAAAAGTCGGTCATTCCATCACTGGTTAGAGCAATCTCCTGTATTCTTTCTTTAAAAAGGGATATATAAAATATGTTTCTGTGTCAGATACATTTACCTTCCACTTCTAACTAAAAACAAAACAAAAACAAAAACAAAAAAACCCAAAAAACAGAAAACCAAAACCAAGAGAACCTATGAATGAAAACAAAGGACTGCACTTAGAAATAATGAGGTTTGTTTTCAATTTTATTTCTCTTCTTGGTAGTTAGGAGCAGCTGCTATAAAGTGACTTTGTGTTTGGTGGGGTGGCTTGGCAGGGAAGTTAGGGGTGGCACATGATTTACTAAAGTTAGAAATAAAGAAATGACAATAGAATAACCAACAAGAGAGGAAAAGACTAGGGCAAGAAGGGAAGACACAAGTTGGTTCTTCAAGTAAAAACTAGTCTGGACCTTTGGAATGAAAAATTAATTTACAATAAAGAGCACAGAATGAAAATAAAATCAGAACAGAAAAAAGAATGTTAAGAACTATGCAAGAACCACAATGTTTGATGACCTGTCAGCTCTCAAATGAAAAGCAGGTGTCCTCTCTCTTCACCTACTTCTGCAAAGACTCAGGGTTTCCAAAGGGAAAAGAAAGACAGGCTTTAATTATTAAGATATACCTAGATCACAGTGGATGCATACATTTTCTATTTTTTTAAGTCATCCTGACTACATCTGTGAGGAATTTGCACCAACTTTGCTCCCCAAATGAGTTTCCTTTAATGCACCATCTCTAAACATTAAAAACATACTGTTGTATTGTGACTTAAAGACGTCAAAACATTTTAGAAGAATAACATTCTCTCCATAAGAACTTAGCTAGATTTTTTCCTTTATATTTTAATAGAAAATACAAATATCAGAAAAGACCAAAAGCATCTAAATTCTGTAGGTTACTTGGGTTTTTTATTATTAAAAATTGTGGATCATTGTCATGGAGAGATTGAATTTAAGAGTGACTCTACTTCTGATACACTATACATAGAAATAGGCTCAATGGAGAATTATTTCTTCACTTTTCAATGTTATAATCCAACATAATCTATTTATATTACTTCTTACCTTGTAAGTAGATCTTTAGAAATTATTCCAAAATTATAAATATGGCTATATGTTGTCCTCTAAAGTATATATTTTTATTAAATATAAGGAAAAGAAAATGGAAGCATTATTTTTCCTCAAAGACTTTACGAGCCTGAATATGATTATCTTCAAATTTGTGATTATCTGTGTATCTATGTATCTTAATTGTCTCCTGGATAATGTCTTAAATTATACAGTGTTCTACTTCGTCCTGTCTCTATTTACAAACTCACATCTTAAAACTTATTATACTAGGGATTCTGGTTCCCCTTCCAAGATGCAGTGTTAGTATGAGAAACTGCCACTTTTTACCAGCATTCTAAACTTATCATTTGAAAAATCCACAAAAAGTAGAAATCTAATTATCCCGGCCCTCTGTGGCCAGAGCTGCTGGAAGCCCTAAGCCTCTTCCTGGCAAGGTGCTGAGTGAAAGGACTGAGAGATCAGGGCACAGCTGGGAAAGGTTAGCTCTGTCCTCAGAGTGCACAGACCTCTGACGAAGAGAAGGTTGAAGGAAGCATGTCATGGAGCTTTCTGGGGGTGATAAGGTCACGTATGTGGGATAATTCACATAGCACCTGTGACAGCATTGCCTGTCCCTTCTATATGAAAATAAGCAACTTTAATTTTCCTTACTCCTTCTGAGAAGAGAAATAATGGAACAATTGTACATTTTTTCCCTGAATATTAGATGATGATGTTACTGAAAAATGCTTATATGATCTTTATTCGCCCAGTTAACATGCTGTTTCATTACATAGGTCAAGGAAACCAGCAGTAAGAATTTCTCTAGAGTAAAGTATAGTTCAGAAGAGAGACAAAAAGGGAAAGGATCGCAGAAAAAAAGTTGTTTTAATATCTTTTCTTCCAAGAAACTTTATTTCTTCTGAAATGTGTATGTAAAATATACATACATATTTATATGAAATACACCTGTGTGTGTATATATACAAACTTATATCAATATACTTAATACTATATATACACATTCATGTGTGTATGTATGTATACATTTATTTTTTTAATGGAAAAGAGGTCATTTGATACCTTCTTTCAGTTGACCAGCTTCCATCCTTTCCTTTTTGGCATGTGTTCATCTGGTTGAAAGAAGTAGTCTTCCTTCACCTACTAACACCAGAAGGGCAAGAATTTCTCTTGCTCTGCCCTGGCAGGCAGCACGTAGGCCTGTTTTTTTGCAACAACTAATCAAACGCCCCACATCAGGCCTTTGTCTCCTGATGGAGTGAACAAAAACAACGAGGAACGTAAGAATTCTTATGTAGGACTATATCCTACAACCTCAGAAGACCTAAGCTTACTGTTTTTCCTGAAGATAGCTTTATGTGTCTGGCATTGTCTAAGAAGCTTTTCTAATACTAAGCCTGGTTCCCAGATTCACATTTGAACTGTGAGTTTAATAATATTAATAATCATTTTAGTAATTATTTTATTCCCTTTAATAAAGAATCCTTTTATTAATTTTTAATTTTTACTTGAGCACATTGAAATTGGTTTCTAATTACATTGTAGATGATGCCAGTGTTGAGAATAGATTCAGACTCCATCTTGCCACTTAAGATCTTCTCTCCTCAAAATAAATTTTTAAAACTATCAAATTGGGAGTTATATACAAGGCACTACAGCACTGGATAATAATAATCTCTGTGCTACTGGGTAAGTTCTCTCAAGAAAATAAAAAAATAAGAAGATAAGTTCTGTGTTTATGAGATTAAAAGAAGATGAAATTTGGCTCTCTTTATATCTGGAAAGTTGAAATGTACAGTAATATTTGTCCTTTATATAAATCACTGCTGTAAATGTTACATAAATGTGAACATGCATGCATGTTGTCTGCTAGGGTAGACCAAGAGAAGTTCTTGTCCTTCTGGTGCTGGTAGTAGAAGGCAACCTTTGCCTTATTACAATATTAAATGATATCATAGTAATAGGAACTAATTTTATAAATTATGTCAAGAAAAGCTAACTTACTATTGAGCTGATATTTTTCATCTACAAGGTTATTACAACTACCTTCAAAATCATGGCATATACAGATGAAATATAGAGTGTTCTATCAGAAGTAGTCGTCCAAAACACTAAAAATCATACCACCTCCCAATACAATAGATAGATCTAGCATTAGGAATCATTGAATATTTTAAGCTATCATGAAATACTTTCTAGAATTTTTTTAAATGTCATATTTACTTAAACATATTTTGGAAAAATTCAACTATGCAGTAGGAATTTTAAAATCACTTTGATAGATATGATCTAAGAAGGTAGTAACATAAGTTAAAGTCACTCTAGCCAAAATTTTTGGTCAAGAATTGTACATAATGATATTAAAATGATATTATTAAAAGTAATGGCCCAAATCTTCTATAGCACAAAGCTATAAACACACACATGCATATACACGTTACATGCATGTACAGATAACTTCTTAATAAGTTTATCCCAAAATGATGATAAAAAATTAGTTGATTTTTTGTAAAATCCAGTATTTTGATATTTCTTATAAGTAAATAAATAAATAAGCAAACAAATAATAAATAAAACTGTCTTGTTTTTTTGAAGGATATTTCTTGGTTAAGCCTGCTTAATAGGTAAAATATGGAAAAGCAGTGGCATCTCTGGAGCAAAGTCTCAATAAAACTTTTCAAATGCTAGGATTCTAGGATAGAGTTAACAAATATCTGGGGAAATGGAATCAGAAATTTGTGATAATCTCATTGTCTTCTTCTAAAGACTTTAAAAGAAAAGATAGCAAATGTACCATAGAATATGTAAAGTTTAAACTCTCTGCAGTTCTATAGAGAATATCAAATGATAGCCTTTGCTAATATAAAGGTCAAGCAATGGGAAAGCAAAATGGGAGATATTAATGTGCAAGCAATAATACATTACTGCAATTTTATCTGCCATAACTGTCAAAAGTAGTTGTTTACAGATAACATAAATTTGCACACTCTCTAAATGGTGTACAAAAAAGTTTTAAAAGATATAGAGGTGATACTGAAACCCTAATAAAACAGAAACATAAATACCCCAAAATATAACAAGCACCCCTCTTTGAAGCATGCATCATTGACTCTCTCCTTGTTGCTACCATCTACAAACATCCTAGTTACAAGGTGTAAATTACTTCAAATGATTCTAATCTGTTCTACATGCTTCTCTCAAAATACTTTGATTAAATCCAACAACATATACCAGCACCCAAGCAGATAAAGGTTATTGTAGAGAATTACATAATCAGGACCATTCATGTTCCATTAAATTTAGCATTACAAAATTTCAAAAGGATATTTACTCATGTCAATAGTCCTACCATACAATCCAAGTAAAGTCATTTCACTACTCCCTGCTATATTTATTTTACACCTTTTCTCTACTCCTATATATAGCACAGAGTTTATGATCACAGGTTCTATGTGCTTTTAAGAATGTTAAACAATTGGATCTCTCATACATTGCAGGTGGACGTGTAATTGATTCAAAATTGTTTGGCTGTATCTACTAAAGCAATTCTACTTATAGGCACATTCCCAAGGAAAAATGTATATACCAAAACACATGTGCTAGATCATAGCAGTTTTATTCAAAATGGCCAGAGACTGGAAAGCAACCCAAATATCCATCAATAGCAAAGTAAAAAAATATGTAGTGTATTTACACAATGAAATTGCACACAGCAAAGGAAAAGAACAATGGCTGATGCATGCACCAACATGGATGAAAGCCAGATGCTGAAGAGTATATACAATTGGATTCCATTTCCATGTGCAAAGTTCCAAAATCAGCAAAACTTAATGATGCCAAATAGAAATCAGAGTGCTGATATAAGTCTGAGTGAGGGCTGGAATTGTTCTATTTTTCAACCTGAATGGTGGTTACATGGGCATGTGCGTGCGTGAAAACTCATTGAGCTACATGCTTTGGAATGGCACATTTTCATATTTTGCTTTGTTTTTTTTTTAAACTATTTTGAAAAAAGTATAGATTTGCAGCAGTTTGCAAAACAATGTACAGAGAAATCATGTGCATCCTTTCTTCAGTGTCCCATCAAATTTAACATCTTAGGATGTTAATATCAGAATATCAGAACCAAGACAATGAGATTAGTACAATTGATAACATTTATTCAGATGCCATAGGTTAAACATGTAATCTATTTTTACATATATAGCCCAATGCAGCTTTATTAACTTGTATAACTACAATCATAATCAAGATAGTCAACTATTACTTCACCACAAGCTTACCGTGTGCTGGCAACTGATAGTCAAACGCCCCTCTTCTTGCTTCCTTGTCTCCAACCCCTGGCAAGACGTTCTTCATCTTTCCAATTATGAGGTTATAAATGTACATAACAGAAAAATGTAATATATATGTTTTGGGAATGGCTATTTTACTCAACATAATTCGCTCAGATTCATGCAAGTTGTTGTGTGTTGCAATAGTTTTTTCCTTTTATTGCTGCATAATATTCTATGGTGTTTAACCATTTTGCTTCACCATTAATTCATTGGAAGGCATTTGGGTAGTTTCCAGTATTTGACTATTATGAATAAGGCTGCTATAAACATTCATGCATGGAAATAAGTCTTCATTTTCTGAGGTAAATGCCCAAGAGTGCAATTTCGGGGTTGTGTGGTAAGTCCACTTTTAGTTTTGAAAAGAACTGCCAACCTATTTCCCAGAGTGTCTGTACTATTTTAAATTCCTAATATTATCATATGAGTTATCTAGAATTTTTGGTATCCTCACCAGCAGTCAGTGTTACCACTTTCTTTCATTTTACTCATTGTGATAGGTATGATAGCTTATTATAATTTTGATGTACATTTCCCTAATGGCTAATGATGGTAAACATATTTTCATGTATTTATTTGTTATATCTTCTTTGTTGATGCTACATGTATTTTGTACCTCAACACAAATGTTAAAAAAAAAAAAAATCCCCTGAGAAAAGGAAAAAAAATTCAGGTTTTGGAGGCAGACTCCATTAGTATGAATACTACTAGCTCTGCTATTTGCTAGCTGTGTAACCTTAAGCAAGATTCTTATCAATGTCTAATAGAGATGCTGTATTTAATGTATTCATACATTTAAAGCATTTAAAACAGTACTTAGAACACTGTCAGGACAAAGAACATGCTTGACCAAACCTCCTCCTATCTGTCTCTTCATTCTTAGCTTCTAGTTCAGTTCATGCAAAAAGTATGATATTACTCTAAATGTATTAGACATTTTTACTCATAAAATCCTCATAACAACCTTATAAGGTAGTTCTACACTTTAAAGATGAGGAAATTAAGCCACAGAGAGATTGAGTAATGTGCCCAAGATTAGAAAGCGGTCAGAGGCCCGGCTAAAGAACTGAACCTCAGCCGTCTGTCCTGTATTCTTTTTTTCTTTCTTTCTTTCTTTTAAAGATTTCATTTATTCCCCTGACAGACAGCGATCAGAAGTAGGCAGAGAGGCAGGCAGAGAGAGAGGAAGGGAAGCAGGCTTCCTGCTGAGCAGAGAGCCCGATGCAGGGCTCCATCCCAGGACCCTGAGATCATGACCTGAAATGAAGGCAGAGGCTTTAACCCACTGAGCCACCAGGTGCCCCTGCCCCTGTACTCTTAACCAGTGAGTAATCAAATAGGAGTGAATTTACTTTCCCGTTACAAATCTATCCTCTGCATCTGGACTCACTTACTCTACATTTCCTCCTTCCATAGTAAAATAAGTGCCTTGCATTCATCTAAGGCCAATCTCTATAATTATGCTTGGAACCAGTCACCATTACTTGTTCAAGGATTTTACTTCTGTGCCTGTCCCACTTCTCTTCTGCATCAGTTTCTTTCCCCTCACACCTGCATTACTACTATTAGTATAGCAACATGCCTCATTTAATATTAGCTCTCTTCTACACGTCTTATGACCTTATGTTCCTCTCTAGTTAGCAACAATTTCTCACATCAATTCATACAAAAATTCCTTACATTAGTCATTTATACTTGTGGGGTCTACTTCTAAATGTCTTTCCTTTTAAGGAACTCTAGGATTTTCTCAGTACTCACAAGAAGAGCTCTGAGGAGGGCACTTAACATGCTATCAAAGTTAGAGCAGTCTTTCTCTTTCCCAAACACTTATACTCTTAGCTCCCTTCTTCTCAAAACAACTTTTCCTTTAACTTTCCATTACAACAAAGTTGTCTAACTCTCCACAACCCCTTGACTACTGCTTTTCAATCTCCCTTTTAGCTTCTCCTCTCTGGCCCAGTGTTGTTTTGTTGTTGTTGTTTTATTTTTTTAAGATTTTATTTATTTATTTGACAGAGAGAGATCACAAGTAGGCAGAGAGCCAGGCAGGGGTGGAGGGGAAGCAGGCTCCTCCTGAGCACAGAGCCCAATGCAGGGCTCAGGACCCTAAGATCATGACCCGAAACGAAGGCAGAGGCTTAACCCACTAAGCCACCCAGGTGCCCCCTGGCCCAGTGTTTTAAGGAAATCATGGCTATGTCTCATTGAGTTAGTCTGTTCTTCTCCCTTCTGGCTATGCCCTTTCCCCAGATGGGCTCATCCAGACCTATGGCTTCAAAGACATCTATACCCTGATGATTTTAAAATTTATATCTCCAGCTAAAACCCCTCTACTGAGATCTCGAATTATATGACCAACTTGATATCTCTACCTAAATGCTGAATTAGCACCTAAATTTTGAAATTATTATTCAAAATTGATCACTTGACTTGCTCCATACACCATACCCTTTCCCTAGTCATCCCAATCTTAGCCAATGATGCTAAGTCCAAAACTCATAAGTTATTTTTTTTTTTTTTTTTTTTTTTTATGATCAGATCTTTTTAATGACATCACTGAACATATGATGTACTATAAAATACATTGCAGCTTTCATTGAAAATGTAAATATTATCTGAACAATCTAACAGCAACTCCTCCAATCATTTAATCTGCTAAAATGTACTTTAAATGTGCTTTTTACTTGTTTTTTGATATTATGGACTAGTTTAATTAAAGAGCTTTTCTTTCTGCACTTAAGAGATATTAAGATCTCATGTGATAAGAATTCAAAGTAGTTTAAATAAATCTGATCACTTTTTACCTATACATTTGAATTAAGGACTACATTTTTTTCTTCATTAGAACATTAGTTTAATATATAAATTAACCTCTGACTTTCAGAACTTTCCAAAATAATAAGGTGTTATCTTCTGATTCCTATCTTCTTTCTTTCTTTAATTTTCATTATATAGAATTAAATCTTTTGAAATTTACTTTTTTTTTTTTTTTACATTTTTTTTTTTTTATTTTTTATAAACATATATTTTTTATATACATATATTTTTATCCCCAGGTCTGTGAATCACCAGGTTTACACACTTCACAGCACTCACCAAATCACATACCCTCCCCAATGTCCATAATCCCACCCCCTTCTCCCCAACCCCCTCCCCCCGGCAACCCTCAGTTTGTTTTGTGAGATTAAGAGTCACTTATAGTTTGTCTCCCTCCCAATCCCATCTTGTTTCATTTATTCTTCTACCCACTTAAGCCTCCATGTTGCATCACCACTTCCTCATATCAGGGAGATCATATGATAGTTGTCTTTCTCTGCTTGACTTATTTCGCTAAGCATGATACGCTCTAGTTCCATCCATGTTGTTGCAAATGGCAAGATTTCATTTCTTTTGATGGCTGCATAGTATTCCATTGTGTATATATACCACATCTTCTTGATCCATTCATCTGTTGATGGACATCTAGGTTCTTTCCATAGTTTGGCTATTGTGGACATTGCTGCTATAAACATTCGGGTGCATGTGTCCCTTTGGATCACTACATTTGTATCTTTAGGGTAAATACCCAATAGTGCAATTGCTGGGTCATAGGGCAGCTCTATTTTCAACATTTTGAGGAACCTCCATGCTGTTTTCCAGAGTGGCTGCACCAGCTTGCATTCCCACCAACAGTGTAGGAGGGTTCCCCTTTCTCCGCATCCTCGCCAGCATCTGTCATTTCCTGACTTGTTGATTTTAGCCATTCTGACTGGTGTGAGGTGATATCTCATTGTGGTTTTGATTTGTATTTCCCTGATGCCAAGTGATATGGAGCACTTTTTCATGTGTCTGTTGGCCATCTGGATGTCTTCTTTGCAGAAATGTCTGTTCATGTCTTCTGCCCATTTCTTGATTGGATTATTTGTTCTTTGGGTGTTGAGTTTGCTAAGTTCTTTATAGATTCTGGACACTAGTCCTTTATCTGATATGTCGTTTGCAAATATCTTCTCCCATTCTGTCAGTTGTCTTTTGATTTTGTTAACTGTTTCCTTTGCTGTGCAAAAGCTTTTGATCTTGATGAAATCCCAGTAGTTCATTTTTTCCCTTGCTTCCCTTGCCTTTTGCGTTGTTCCTAGGAAGATGTTGCTGCGGCAGAGGTCGAAGAGGTTGCTGCCCGTGTTCTCCTCAAGGATTTTGATGGATTCCTTTCGTACATTGAGGTCCTTCATCCATTTTGAGTCTATTTTTGTGTGTGGTGTAAGGAAATGGTCCAATTTCATTTTTCTGCATGTGGCTGTCCAATTTTCCCAGCACCATTTATTGAAAAGGCTGTCTTTTTTCCATTGGACATTCTTTCCTGCTTTGTCGAAGATTAGTTGACCATAGAGTTGAGGGTCTATTTCTGGGCTCTCTATTCTGTTCCATTGATCTATGTGTCTGTTTTTGTGCCAGTACCATGCTGTCTTGATGATGACAGCTTTGTAATAGAGCTTGAAGTCCGGAATTGTGATGCCACCAACGTTGGCTTTCTTTTTCAATATCCCTTTGGCTATTCGAGGTCTTTTCTGGTTCCATATAAATTTTAGAATTATTTGTTCCATTTCTTTGAAAAAGATGGATGGTACTTTGATAGGAATTGCATTAAATGTGTAGATTGCTTTAGGTAGCATAGACATTTTCACAATATTTATTCTTCCAATCCAGGAGCATGGAACATTTTTCCATTTCTTTGTGTCTTCCTCAATTTCTTTCATGAGTACTTTATAGTTTTCTGAGTATAGATTCTGTGTCTCTTTGGTTAGGTTTATTCCTAGGTATCTTATGGTTTTGGATGCAATTGTAAATGGGATTGACTCCTTAATATCTCTTTCTTCTGTCTTGCTGTTGGTGTAGAGAAATGCAACTGATTTCTGTGCATTGATTTTATATCCTGACACTTTACTGAATTCCTGTATAAGTTCTAGCAGTTTTGGAGTGGAGTCTTTTGGGTTTTCCACATATAGTATCATATCATCTGCGAAGAGTGATAATTTGACTTCTTCTTTGCCGATTTGGATGCCTTTAATTTCCTTTTGTTGTCTGATTGCTGAGGCTAGGACCTCTAGTACGATGTTGAATAGCAGTGGTGATAATGGACATCCCTGCCGTGTTCCTGACCTTAGCGGAAAAGCTTTCAGTTTTTCTCCATTGAGAATGATATTTGCGGTGGGTTTTTCATAGATGGCTTTGATGATATTGAGGTATGTGCCCTCTATCCCTACACTTTGAAGAGTTTTGATCAGGAAGGGATGTTGTACTTTGTCAAATGCTTTTTCAGCATCTATTGAGAGTATCATATGGTTCTTGTTCTTACTTTTATTGATGTGTTGTATCACATTGACTGATTTGCGGATGTTGAACCAACCTTGCAGCCCTGGAATAAATCCCACTTGGTCGTGGTGAATAATCTTTTTAATGTACTGTTGAATCCGATTGGCTAGTATTTTGTTGAGTATTTTCGCATCTGTGTTCATCAAGGATATCGGTCTATAGCTCTCTTTTTTGGTGGGATCCTTGTCTGGTTTTGGGATCAAGGTGATGCTGGCCTCATAAAATGAGTTTGGAAGTTTTCCTTCCATTTCTATTTTTTGGAACAGTTTCAGGAGAATAGGAATTAGTTCTTCTTTAAACTACCACAACTGAACCATGAAGAAATAGAAAGCCTGAACAGACCCATAACCAGTAAGGAGATTGAAACAGTCATTAAAAATCTCCAAACAAACAAAAGCCCAGGGCCAGACGGCTTCCCGGGGGAATTCTACCAAACATTTAAAGAAGAACTAATTCCTATTCATAAGTTATTTTTGATTCTTCTTTCACTCCACTTACAACACCTGTCAGCAAAATCTGTTAGCTACTTTCTAAAAAAATTTAAAAATATAAAAAATATAACGATAGTAAATCAAAACACAGATTACAATCTCAATTTCTACCACACTAATCCTTGAAATTCTGCAGCAATGTCTATTCTTGCTTTTCCTCTTACCTCTTGAAGAACCAGTCAGAGTGATCATTTTAAAGAATAAATCAGGGTTTAGATTAAATTATATTATATACTTGCTTAAAACTCTCCAGTGACTTTCCATTGCATTTAAACTAAATCAAAACCTGTATCAAAAGACATATTATCTATGGGGCGCCTGGGTGGCTCAGTGGGGTAAAGCCTCTGCCTTCATTTCAGACACTTCACGATCCCAGAGTCCTGGGATCAAGCCCCATATTGGGCTCTCTGCTCAGCAGGGAGCCTGCTTCCCCCTCTTTCTCTGCCTGCCTCTCTGCCTACTCGTGATCTCTGTCTGTCAAATAAATAAATAAAATATTAAAAAAAAGACATATTATCTTAAAAGACTTATGTGAACTGATCCCTCCCATCTCTCTGAATTTAACTTCACTTTCCCCATTTTTCACAACTCTGTAGCCACAGGCACCTTCTAGATGCCCCTTAAGCATGCCCAACCTTTTTCTGCTTAGAGTTCTCCTGCCCCAGAAATTTCCATGACTATTTTCAACTTTCTGTTCAAAGTTCTGCTCTTCAAAGATGCTTTACCTTACCACTAAAGTCAAAGTAACTGTCTATCACCTTCTGATACTCTTTGTGCATTTATAGTCCCTTCGTAGAACTTACTATCTTAAATTAAATTATAGGTATTTGATTATGAGCTTTTATATTTGTTGTTTCTCTTACTACACTTGTCTTACCCATTCCCCTAAAGAAAATAATTTTCAAAGTTGCAAGGCCTTGGTTCACCATTCCATGCCAGATGTGCATAATACATATTGCCTTTAAAATAGATGTGGTCCGTATACACTATGGAGTATTATGCCTCCATCAGAAAGGATGAATACCCAACTTTTGTAGCAACATGGGTGGGACTGGAAGAGATTATGCTGAGTGAAATCAGTCAAGCAGAGATAGTCAATTATCATATGATTTCACTTATTTGTGGAGTATAACAAATAGCATGGAGGACATGGGGAGTTAGAGAGGAGAAGGGAGTTGGGGGAAGTTGGAAGGGGAGGTGAACCATGAGAGACTATGAACTCTAAAAAACAATCTGAGGGGTTTGAATTGACGGGTGGGTGGGAGGTTGGGGTACTATAGAGGGCACGGATTGCATGGAACACTGGGTGTAGTGAAAAAATAATGAATACTGTTATGCAGAAAATAAATAAATTTAAAAAAATAGATAGTTCCTATTCTCAAATGATTAGGAACAGTCTTTGGTAGGTTAATTTTTTTTAAATCTATAAAGCTGGGAAACAAATGATATACACATACCAAAAAAATTGTAAAATTTATGCATTTATTTTCTTAATGCATGGGTGAGTCTTTGGGTGCGGATCCGATGATTACAGTTCCCACATAAAGTAGCATCTGTGGTTACTAGACTATGTGGTTACTAGACTACTACACTATTTAAAATGAGCAAGCAGTTAAAGACACTTGTGAAGTCTTCTGGATGCTGACTTGTTTAAAATTTTTATGGTATTTTGTCCTATATTTTGCAATTGTCTGATCAAAACTGATGTAACATCAAAACTTTTTACCTTAGTTTTCATAGAATTAAAAATTCTGTTCCACTTGTTGCTCATATGTCATTGGTTTATTGTGACATTAGTTGGTTTATTGTGACATTAATTATATAATAATAATAAGTGCAGTTCTCATAAAGAGATTTGGGCACACCTTGAGTGTTACTTTGTAACTCACTGGGCAAAGAGCAATGCCATTGCATACTTTTATAACTCCTGTGTGCCTTTAACTTATAGTTAAATAACCTGAAAACAGTCTGGGCCTTTTTTTTAAATTAAGCTTAATTAATACAACTTTATTAGATTTATAATTTCTGAAAATAATTTTCATATTCCAGTCTGAATATGTGAACAGTGCTGTACAATGAAGATCTGCATTTTGTCCTCATCAAAAGATCCTTAGAGGCATTTATATTAATTTGTGAAGAGTAACTTTTTCCTTAAATAATGGATTTATCTGTTTTGAAACTACTGCAAACATCATATATTTAATTAGTTTCTTCTATTTTCTCAGAAGATATATGAAGCTTTAAATTCAGTTGGAAAGTCAAAACTGACAAGTAAAGTAGTAATAAATGTACCTAGAAGAATCATAATTTTTTTGGTAAGACATACATAGCTGTCTTCTATAACCTGCATATTTACATGATTAAATATTGACACAACTAAACATTTTAAAAATTATTTTTTCAACAAATTACTATTTATATTTAATCATATGATGTGACCAATTTTCTAATAAATCAGTGAAAATTATAATATTACCCACTTGTATCATATAGAAATTCTGCCAGTCTACCTACAGTAACACAAGAATTCCCTCATTAGGTATTAAATAAGAAATCAATGCAAGAGTATTATTATTTTTTTTTAAGATTTTATTTAGGGGAGCCTGGGTGGCTCAGTCAATTAAATGTATGCCTTTGACTCAGGTCATGATCCCAGGGTCTTGGATTGAGCCTCCTATTGGCCTCCTTGCTCAGCCAGGAGTCGGCTTCTTCCTCTCCATCTGCCCACCCCACCACTCAGAATTTTTTTTAAAGACAGAGAAAGCAGGGATAGGGTGGGGTAGGGAGGAGGGATAGAGGAGGGAGGAGCAGACTCTCTGTTGAGCAGGGAGACCACAGGGCTGGAACCCAGGACCCTGAGATCATGACCTGAGCCAAAATTAGACACTTAGCTGACTGAGCCACCCAGGATCCCCAATATAAAATTATTATTTTATATACTTGGTGAAATTCAATACATATTTCAGCTTCACATATTATTACTTCACTTAATACCTTAATTAGCACTCAGAAAGAGTTGCTTATGAACACTTTTTTTCCAGAAAGCATTTCATTCACACTTGTAAAATAAAGATGAAACATTAAGGAAATTGTGGGGAAGGGTTCATTTAGATATATTTTTGCACAGTTAATTACACAGTTAATGAGGTTTAAACATGCAGTACCATTTAAAATTTTTTAGATATGTATTTTTGTGAAAATCCCAGAATTACTTTTGTGGGGTGGTGGTGATGATTGAATTTTATAACAATTACTAACCATTTGGAAAATATTCATTCTAATCTGTAGCAGACTATTATGGTATTTGGAACTCTGTCATTTAAATCATCTTGTTACAAGTTAATGTAATACGTACCTCATTAAAGAAATATTATAAAATGTGAACTTTCCTATTTATTCCAAGTTAACAAATAGTCAATGCTAAGTATCCAAAATGTTCCTGAACTATTTGTATTTTTGAGGAAACTATAATTCTTATAAAAAGGAAATATTTTTAAATTTTTGTAAAAGTTATTTCGGGTTAAAAAGTTAAATAATTGTTTTTGCTTAACTTCCTCCAGCTATGGAAATATAAAGAGAACATTTATTTAAGAGACACTTATGGTGTATGTCAATGAAACAAAGTTTGGAGAAGGAAGACGCACACTATGACCAAAATTTAATGTATGTTCTAGAAGTATGTAAAGTCCCTCAACAGTTCACAAAGCACCTGATTTTATGCTTAAATCTTTAGTACATGAATCATTAGCTTAAAAGAATATATTTGTACATTTTAAAATGTATTCTTATAAGAGTTCTCTGATCATGCCTTCAGAGAATTAATGTCAGCAAATAAAATCTAAGACCACAAGCTAGGAATTCAAAAGTTTTGTCACAATAAGACTATGTCAACATAGTAGATAAAAATATGATTCCCTTTGGACTAACAATATGAATTAATTTTAAAGTAGAAATTTGAAACATTTAGAAATGGAAAGGTGGTTATTAAAGAGCTAGTCTAAACTCTGCATTTCAAAAAAAAAATTTAAAAGATAAGTATGAGGAGGGTAAGAAATTTCCATGATTCACAGACCTGTACCCCTGGGGATAAAAATATATGTTTATAAAAAATAAAAAATTATATTAAAAAAATTAGCTAAGGATAGTTTTGTGAGTTTTGGTTAAATATTCTTTAATTTTATCATCCAAATGATTAGACAATGAATTAGAAAAACTATCAAAGGGATCCTTAACCTGTAAAATTCATTGTCCAGCATAACCTAGGTCTGCATGGATTTCTCTACTAATTTATCAGCACGTGCAAAAGAAAGCCATCATATCCTCGAACCATAACTTCCCAACTTTCCTTCACTGTTTATTTTCTTTTTACAATGTCAAGTAACAAGCCACATGGATATGGGAGAGAGTGATGGAAAAATTGAATATGTTTAAATCTCACTGTCATAAAGTCTGTTACTTCCTTACCCACTCCCTTGTTATTGATCAACCTGAACTTTATGCTGTATTAGATTGAAATATTGTAAATTTATTCTTAAGAAGTCAAACTATATATATATATATATTTGAAAATCTCTCTCCCTCTTTGAGGCATTTGCCCACTGATTTGTCTTTAGATATAATTATCATAGTGAATTTAGTGTTAATCATCTCCAAGAGTATTTTTATCTTACATTTTTACCACAAACTTATTAGACATTAAACTATATATTATCAGTATAATGTTTAAATAGTATTTTGAATTGCTATTTTTAATGGGCCTATGTTTTATAACTTTTAAGCTTAATTTTAAGATTTTAATTTTAACTTTTAAGATTAATTTTCTGGGTTTTTTTGCAATGACAATGAAAATGCCACATTTCATTAATTTATTCTATAGCTAGATATTTAGGATATTTCTGACTTTGCCATTACAAACAAAGCTAAAGCTGAAAAGAAAATACATATATGGTTTACTAGTACTATATGTACTAGAAAATACATATATGTTTAAGAGTTGATATAGTATGTAAGCCAAGAAATTGAATTTCTGGATTTTAAGGTATACAAATCCTATGATTTACTGAATGTTGTTCTGTTGTCCTCCAAAATGGTTGTACCAATTTGTACTCTCACTAAAAGAGTATGAGAATTCTTTGCCAACATTCAGTTCATCATATGTTTAAATATTTCAGTGTGATGTATATAATTTTCATGTTAACTTGCAGTTCTATGATTGCTAATAAAATTAAATACCTTTTTACAATTATTGGCCATTAGGCTGCTTCCTCTATAAACTGATCATATCTCCTCTTGTTTTTCATTCAGTTATTTTTTCTTTTTTTCTTATTCACTTGTAAAAGTTCTTCATATTTTATGGGTCCTAATTCCTTGTGGGAAATACATATAATAAGTATATATATATTAATATGACATATATAGGTGGTATATATAGGATATATGTGGGATATATAGATGATATATATGTGTGGGATATATAAATATATATGAGACATCTATCTTCCATATCTCCTGTGTTTGGAATACACAATGTGTTTAAATACCTTTTGTTAAACAAGATATTTAAAACTTAATGTACTTTTTTTTTTAATTTCTTTTCGGTGTTCCAGAATTCATTGTGTATGCACCACACCTAGTGCTCCATGCAACACCTGCCTTCCATAATACCCACCACCAGGTTCACCCAACCTCCCACCCCCAACCCCTTCCAAACCCTCAGTTTGTTTCTCAGAGTTCACAGTCTCTCATGGTGCATCTCCCCCTCCAATTTCCCCCAACTCAACTCTCCTCTCCATCTCCTCATGTCCTCCATGTTATTCCTTATGCTCCACAAATAAGCAAAACTATATGGTAATTGACTCTCTCTGTTTGACTTATTTCACTCAGCATAATCTTTTCTAGTCCTGCCTATGTTGATACAAAAGTTGGGTATTCATCCTTTCTGATGAAGGCATAATACTCCATAGTATATATGAACCATATTTTCTTTATCCATTTGTCCTTTGAAAAACATCTTGGTTCTTTCCACAGTTTGGCAATTGTGGCCATTGCAGTTATGATCTTTGGGGTACAGATGATCCTTCTTTTCACTACATCTGTATCTTTGGGGTAAACACCCAGTAGTGCAATTGCAGGGTCATAGCAAAGCTCTATTTTAATTTCTTAAGGAATCTCCACACTGTTCTCCAAAGTGGCTGTACCAACTTGCATTCCCACCAACAGTGTAAGAGGGTTCCCCTTTCTCCACATCCTTTCCAACACATGGTGTTTATTATCTTGTTAATTTTTGCCATTCTAACTGGTGTAAGGTGGTATCTCACTGTGGTTTTGATTTGAATCTTCCTGATGGCTAATGATGAACATTTTTTCATGTGTCGTTAGACTGAGTGCCCTTGAAGCCAGGAAAATCTGCTCAGTAGAGGGTTTTAATGGTCTTGTTAGGAGTTTTTGACTTGGGAACATTTTCTCCTGTCACAGGACAGGTAGGAAGAAAGACTGAAGGAAGTGAGTGTGCTGGATTTAATGAATTATGTAAAGCACCAAATGGGCTATTTGTTTTTGTTTGTTTGTTTGTTTGTTTAATTTTTTATTTTTTATAAACATATGATATATTTTTATCCCCAGGGGTACAGGTCTGTGAATCACCAGGTTTACACACTTCACAGCACTCACCAAAGCACATACCCTCCCACAACCTCACACCCCCAACCCCCCCTCCTCCCAGCAACCCTCAGTTTGTTTTGTGAGATTAAGTGTCACTTATGGTTTGTCTCCCTCCCAATCCCATCTTGTTTCATTGATTCTTCTCCTACCCACTCAAGCCCCCATGTTGCATCACCACTTTGGTCATATCAGGGAGATCATATGATAGTTGTCTTTCTCTGCCTGACTTATTTCGCTAATCATGATATGCTCTAGTTCCATCCATGTTGTCGCAAATGGCAAGATTTCATTTCTTTTGATGGCTGCATAGTATTCCATTGTGTATATATACCACATCTTCTTTATCCATTCATCTGTTGATGGACATCTAGGTTCTTTCCATAGTTTGGCTATTGTGGACATTGCTGCTGTAAACATTTGGGTGCACGTGCCCCTTTGGGGCCATTATTATATGTCTTTATATTTGGTTTTAAAAGTTATGAAGATTTGTATTTTGTTCTCTGATCTGTTGGAAAATTATTTTGTGTATATTCATTAAATATATCTTCCAAAAAATAGATCTTCTTTTTCCATTAATACATAATCCCATTTCTGAGACACATCTTTTCCATATATTGGTGTGTTTCAGGACTCTCTTACATTAGTTTATTTGTCAAGCTCTGTAATATTTTTAGTAAGTGCTCTAAGAGAGATTAATGATAAATATTGATATTTTGCAGGAGTAACACCTCAATACATCCTTTATTCCCTTTTTATAAAAGCAATTTGTCTATTAATGATATTTGTTTTTCCCTATGACACTTAAAATGACCTTTTTAAGTTTTATGCAACAAGTATTTAGTCAGTTTTTGTAGTAGTTCTTTCGTTAACAATTTTTAAATGAATGTAACATATTTTAAATGTCCAGTGTTTTGTGAGATTAAGAGTCACTTATGGTTTGTCTTCCTCCCAATCCCATCTTGTTTCATTTATTCTTCTTCTACCCACTTAACCTGGTTATTCACAGACCTGTACCCCTGGGGATAAAAATATATGTTTATAAAAAATAAAAAATTTAAATGTCCAGTGTTAAGGTATACAGTTGTATCCAGTTTACCATACATCTATATCAGGGAACCCTTTACTACATTACCAATGAGCATTTTTGTCAGCCCAGTTTCGTTGTGCCACTTTGTATCCCATTCCTCCTATTCCTTTTCCAGGCAGTCGGTGATCTCCTTCTTATCACTCTATTAGTTTGCATTTTCTAGAATTCTATATACATGGAATCATATAGCATGTACATTTTTTTGCCTAGCTTCTTTCATCAGTATAATGATTTTGATACATTGATGCCAAAAATTTCAAAATTTGATATTCATTCAAGCATTGTAGGCATTAATAGTTTACTGCTTTTTATTTGGGTTGTATTCCATTGCATAGATATACCACAACTTACTTATACATTCATTTGTTGATGGATATTTGGATTGTCCTCAGTTGAGGCTACTACACAAAAATCTGCTGTGAACATTTATGCACAAGCCTTTATGTGAACATATGTTTAATTGTTCGGATAAATACCTAGGAATGGAATGCCTGGGCCATATGACAGATGTTTGCTTAGCTTTTTACAAAATTGTCAAACTGTTTTCCATAGCAATTGTACAATTTTATATTCCTACTAGCAGTGAAGAAACTCCATTTCTTCAATATCTATGCCAATATTTAGTGTGGCTGAAACTATTCTGTTATTTTCTTAGCTTAGTTGTATAAATTCAAACATCAAACTCCTATAAGAAGTAAAAAGTTAGAAATTACCTGAGGATACTTTTCTTTGTCTAATCAGAAAAAGGTCTTCCTTATTATCTTCCTATACAGGTATCTAGACTTATTTTTGTCCATCATTTCATTAATGGTATAGCAACTCAAAGGCCTCCACTTTAGGTAAAGGCCCTTTTTCCAAATCCCTAACTTTCATGGACCATCTCTTATGCCTGAATGTGTTTGAGAAAGGCAAATTAATTCCGCTTCTCATCACCCATCTCGGCTGAGTCCCCATTTTCCATTCTTACTCCCTATTCCCATATTATCTCCTAGAGTATGTTGCCCTCTTTGATTTTACTCTTGAAGAAATTGAAACTGACTCATTTATTAAAATTCACTTAAACACACTATTTTGGTTAGTTCTAGAGCAGATCAGAATTCCTAACTCCTAACTAAATATGTTCTTCTTACTTGGTTTGGTGTAAGCCAAACAATAAGATTAAATTAGAAAATAAATAAAAGCTTTGGAGCACCACTACTCAAAACAGCCAAGAGGTAGAAACAGCTTAAATGCCTATTGGCAGATGAATGAATAAACAAAATGTCATCATATATATGAGATATATACAACATTACATATATATAATTTAGACTTAAAAAGAAAGAAAATCCTGTTACAGGCTACAATATGGATGAACCTTGAAGACATTGTATTAAGTGAAATAAGCCAGTCATGAAAAGACAAATGTTGTATGATTTCACTTGTATCAAGTATCTGAAGTAATCAAATTTATATAAACAGAAAGTAGAACGAAAGGTACTAGAGCTCAGGGAAAGGGAAAGAGGAAGGGGGGGCATTGTTTAATGGATATAGAATTTCAAATTTGTACTCTGAAAAAATCCCAGAGTTCTATTTTGCAACGATGTGAAGATATTTAACGATACTTAACTGTACACTTAAAAATGGTTAAGATTGTAAGTTCTATGTTATGTGCTTTACAACAAAAATAAATAAAAGATTTGGGTAGTTTTCCTTTATATCAACTTGAAGAAATTGTCTTCCTGTTTCTTCTGAAACAGAAGATCACTAACTTTTCCCACAAATATTGGCATGCATATTTAGTGAATCTTTTGAGTAACATCAACAACAATAGTACCACTGTGATGGATTTCTGAATATTTAATAAGGTCTAGAGAATTTTACAAGATTTGGACCCACTGCAACCTCTACTTTCGGAAGCTCAGATACCACTGCTCAAAGGGCAGATGAGTTTTCTACTTACCAGATGTCAGTTGAAGCATGGAATTTTTTTTTTTTTTTTTTTTTTTTTTTTAGCTTAAAGACAACTCCCTCTACATTTTCTTTATTAACAATGAAGCTCAAAGAAACCGATTCTGTGAACTATGAAAGTTTCTCTTTATGGGACAACAGTATAAATTCAAATTTGATTATCTTGAAACTTATCTCTGAAACATAGTTACCTTGGTTCACAATACTCCAGAAAGATATAGAAACAAACAAAAGTAGACTCAATTTATTTTAAAGCAGGAGTAATATAATAGCTTTATCAGAAATATGTACATAATATTAGAAGATGTATATTATCTCAAAAATATATGCAATATCAAAATAGTTGTCCTTAATATGCCATTGATTTTTTTTTCAGGCTGTCATTGTGAAGACAGTTATTAACCTTCTCTGTTGACTTCTAATTAAAGGGGTATAGATGTTTTCTGGAGAAGAAAAGAAAGATCCCTTTAAAACCATTTGGTATATTCAGTAACTTGACGCCTTTGAGTCACTTCACAGAGTACTTCTTCTGAGTAATGTCTTTTATAAATCTGAATTTATATTTTTGAGTTCCTATTGAAGTCTACCCAGAAGGATATAGGTTTAAGTTGAAATTTTAGGGAGAGAGAAAGAATATTCTTTACAGCAAAATTCTTTCCATAAACAACTTCTAGGAATCTTGTATAAAGTGTTAGTATTTTCAGGCTATATAGCTTTCCTTTTTGAGAACTTTGAAGGGTAGATTTAATTCTTTCCAGAAACAGTGAGATCAGAGCACTGAAAAAAAAAATATATATATATATACACTTTAAGAGGTCATTATTTTAAGAGGCAATGTTCTTTGAGGTTTTAGAAACCACATGGCTAGAAATTTAGAAAGTATAAGATTTGTATTTGTAGCATAAAAATGATAAAATATTTTTCAATACAAAATAAAGTTTAAAAAAAATCATATTCTTTATAATAATCCAGAAGTTGTTAATACAAGATTTTATATTCCCCCCTTTTGGTTTTACCTACATTCTAGGTGGTAGAGTGATGTTAACTTTAACTTGAAGATGAATTTAATAGAATATCTTTTACCTTCCTACGTGGGATAATAGGCTTAGAATTTAAGTTGACTTTATATGACACTACATAAACTCAACTGCTGCAGATTATTCAGCATAAAAATAACTTCAGAATGACTCTCAAAATTTTCTTATATGGTATACATGGGGGTAGCAGAACGAAATAGGCTTGTGTTCATCAGCTTCTCTATAGATGCCTCTACCATGGACAATTCATACTCACTCTTTCCTCCTTAGAGAATGGATACAAAAAAGAATTATCCTACCATCTTATCAGACTATTACCAGAATCAAATAAAATGTGAATAAAAGCAAGTTAAAATCATAAAATTTTGAAAACACAAACCATACTATTCAAAGACTTTATCATGTTTATAAAGCAATAATACAGAATCCCACATTTTTATAACTAAAATGGAACAGAGCGTGTTTTCTAGTTCCATGTTGCTTAATGTTTTTAGGTACAAAATATTGCATATAATTTCATGTGTATCATGTGTCTTAGAGAAGTGAAAAGACTTAACTGTCTTAACTGAGGTTACACAGAAATTTTGTGGCAGAGACTATCCTAGAGTTCATGCTTGCTGATTCACACTCCAGGGTTTTATTTCCCTAGACCAGAGTTACTGATAGCTGTGTCCCACAGAGCCCTGTTCATTTCAGAGACACCTCAGTAGCAAACACAAAACTCTCCCAATCCTGATAATTCTTTTTTCTGTTTTCAACCCCGGGCCTCTTACAAAATTAAAAAAAAAAATTGTTTGGATATTATTACTGTAGAAGAATAACAAAATGCTAGATATGCAGTGGGAAAAGTAATACAATACCAGAGTCAGTGTTTCTTATTCATTACCATGCCCTTTCTGGAAGAAAAGTATATCTTCCAGAACTATGAGGTTCTTTAAAAACCACAGTATCTGGTGGTCCAGGCATTTGTTGCTCTAAAAAATTTAGGGAAATGAATTCAAAAATTTAAAACTCTTCGAACAGTAATTTCAAGGTCTATATGAGTTCACTGGAGAATTCTACCCAAATGTTTAAAGAAAAACACCAATCTATACAATCTCTTGCAAAAATGGAAAAAGGCATACTTCCTAATTCATTTTATAAAGCTATCATTACCCTAATACAAAAAAAAAAAAAAAAGTCAATACAGAAGAAGAAGAAGAAGAAAATTACAAACCAGTCTCCCTCACGAGTATAGACTGAAATTCCCTAGCCAAATGATGGCAAATAAAATTGAGCAATGTATATAAAAGAATTATACATTATGACCAAGGAAGATTTATTCTAGGAAAGAAAAGCTGGTTCAATGCAAATTATCATGTTAACGGGTTAAAGAAAAAAAAAAATCACATGATCATACCAATTGATGCAAGAAATCATTTGATAAAATTCAACACCTATTCATGATAGATGCTCTCAGCAAATCAGAAATTAGAAGGATACTTCCTCAACAACAAAAACCTACATCTAACATCATTTATATTAGTAAAAAACTGAATTATTTTCACCTAATATCTGGAACAATACAAGAATGCTTTCTATTATTCAACATAGTACTAAGAATTTCAGACCATGCTAGAAGGCAAAAAGGGAATAAAACACATAATGATCATAAAAGAAGAAATTAACTGTCTCTATTGCAGATGGCATGATTATATAGAAAATCCAAAGGAATCTACAAAACCACTCCTAAAACTAATATTTGATTTCATTAAGGTCACAGAATACAATATCAACATTAATAATTAAGAAGAATTCTACAAATGACCAGTGAACATATGGAAATAAAAATTTAAAATGAAATATCATTTCATGGGAGCACCAGAGTGGCACAGATGGTTAATCATCTAACTCTTGGTATTGTTCACATCCTAATCTCAGGTTTGTGAGATTGAACCCATGTCAGGCTCTGTGCTCAGCACAGAGTGGTTTAAGACTTTCTCTCCCTCTCTCTCTGTCTGTCCCCCACGTTAAATAATTTTTTAAATATAATACCATGTACAATCATTCAAAAAATGAAATATTTAGATATTTTCTAAAAAAATACTAAGTAAACTAAAAAATAAATAGGTAAAAAACAACTAAACATGTATAGGAATTGCATGCTGAAAATTATAAAACACTGATTAAAAAATCAAAGAATAACAAATGGTATGACAACAGATATCATGTTCATGGATTGGAATACAACATTCTAAAAATGTCAAATCTCTTAAACTGTTATAAGTTCAAGGCAATACCTGTCAAAATCCCAGCAAAATACTTTATAGTTCTAGACAAGATACTAAAATTTTAAATAAAGACAAAGAAACTATAATAGATTTCTTCTGAGGAAAAGAATAATAAAAAAGGAAGAACCACTCTGTCCAAATTTAAGATTTTGTATAGTCTTAAACTGTGGTGTTACCAGAGCAATAAACATATACATCAATGGAACAGAATAGAGAATCCAGAAATAAAAGTACACAAGTATACATTCAAACATCTGATTTTTTCTAAAAGTGTAAATGCAATTCAATGAAGGAAAAATAGTCTTTGCCTCATATACCATAGGCAATCACCATCATCATCATCTCCATCCAAACCTCACACCATATATAACTTTATCTAGAAATAGATGACTGATTTAAGTGTAAAATGTAAAACTCTAAAACTTATACAGGAAATTAAAGTGGAAATCTATAAAAACTAGGGTTTGGTGAAGAGTTTTCAGATATGACCAAAAGCATCATCCATAAAAGAAGGAAAAAAAAATCTAATGAATTAGGCTTCATTAAAGAGGATATATTGGATGGTGGGAAAAAACATGAAAATATCTTAAACATCAAAAGCGACCAGGATAATGCAAATTAAAACTATGATGAGATATCTTGAAATATTTTAGACAACTAAAATAGCAAAATAATGACTACATAAAATGCTGACAAATATGCATACTTTAAATTTTCATACTTGCTTAATGGGAATGTAAAATGATAGAGTCATTCTGAAAAATAGTTTGTTTCTTTGAAAAATTAAACACTTATCATATGACTCACATATCATATGCTGGGGGCACCTGAATGGAACAGTAGGTTGGGTGACAGCTCTTGGTTTCCACTCAGGTCGTTATCTCGTGTTAGTAGGATTGGCCCCACCTTGGGCTCTGTGCTCATCATGGAGTCTGCTTAGGACTTTTACTCTCTCTCTCTCTCTGCCTCTCCATTTGCCCCTCCCCTCCAAGAAAAATAAATAAATATTTTTAAAAAATCATACTGTTGGGCATCTTCCCCAGATTAATAAAAATTTGTATTCAAACAAAAACCTGCATATAAATGTTCATAGCAGCTTTATTTGTAATAGAAAAAAAAACCTGGAAATACCTAAAATCTTTCCCAATAGGTAATGGTTAGACCAAATGTTATACTTACAACATGGAATACTACTAAACAATTAAAAAAAAAAAAAACCTAAAGGATTATTTATTTATTTTAAAGATTTATTTATTTATTTGAGAGAGAGAGAGATTGATAAAGAGCAAGAACAAATGGAAGGGGCAGAGGAAAAATCAAAAGCAGGCTCTACACTCAGCATGGAGCCATGTGGGGCTTGATCTTACCTCCCTGAGATCACATCCTGATCTGAAACTAAGAGCTGGACACTTAACCAACTGTTCCACCCAGGAGCTCCAGGACTATTTAAATAGACAACAACTTGGATAGATCTCAAAGGCATTACCCTGAGTCAAAAATATGTCAAAATGTCACATACTATGATTTCATTTATATAACATTTTCCAAATTATACACATACAAAGTAGATTAGTTGCCAGGAATTAGGAGTGAATGAAGGACAGGTAGAGCTATCTAAATAAAGAAGTAGGAAGCAGTACTTGATTGTGGTGGTAATTACACTACCATTCATAAATGTGATAAATCATATAGAACCTTCTAGAAATAAAATGTTATTTGAGCTAGATTTAAATAGATAATCAATATGTGAAATCAATTTAATTTCTATATACCGGCAACAAACTGTTGGAAACAAAGTTAGGAAACAATACCATTTAGAGTAAGAAAAACATGACAGGGGCACTTGGGTGGCTCAGTTGGTTAAGTGTCTGACTCTTGGATCTCCATTCAGGTCTTGATCTCAGGGGCATTGGTTCAAGCCCCATGATAACCGTCATGCTGGGTGTGAAGCCTGCTTAAAAGATAAATATTAATTTTAAAAAATGATATATAATCAGAAATACACTTAACATCTATGTCCAGGATCTCATACTAAAAATCTTCAACATTATAGAGAAAGACTAAAGAAGATATATCATGTTCATTGATTGGAAGACTCATTAGTAAGATGTTAATTCCATATAAATTTGTGTATAGATTCAATGTCATCCTATTCAAAAAATCTCAGTAGAAATTGATAAGATTATTCTAAAAGTTATGGAAAAACAAAGGGCTTAAAATACTCAAAACAATCTTAAACAATATAACAAATTTAGAGAAACTATATTACCTATTTTAAAGATTATCATAAAACCACAATAATTACAATGATGTAGTATTTGCCTGCAAATAGACAAATAGATCAATAGATGAAAAGTGTTTAAAAAATGATCTCATATATGTATGACCAATTACATTTTTTTTACATATATGCTAATATAATTCAATGTGGAAAGGACAAACTTTGCAACATATGGTTCTGGAACAACTGGATATTCATTCATACATTTAAAAACAAAACCAATCATCAGTTTGGTTCCCAGAGTCCAGAGTCTCTCATGGTTTTTCTCCGTCTCTGATTTCTTCCCAGTTTTCCCTCCTTCCCCTGTGATCTTCTGTGCTATTCCTTATGTTCCACATATGTGTGAAACTATATAATAATTCTCTTTCTCTGCTTGCTTATTTCACTTCAGTGAAATATCATGTCGATGAAAATGGTGGGTATTCATCATTTCTGATGGCTGAGTAATATTTCATTGTGTATATGAACCACATCTTCTTTATCCACTCATCTGTTGAAGGGCATCTCAGCTCCTTCCACAGTTTGGCTATTGCGGACATTGCCTTTATGAGCATTGGGGTTACAGAAGGGAGGGGGGATGGGGTAACCAGGTGACAGATATTAAGGAGGACACATGTGGTAATGAGCACTGGGTGATATACACAACTAACGAATTGTTGAACATTATATCAAAAACAAATGATGTACTATATGCTGGTCAATTGAACGTAATAAAAAAGAAAAAGAAAAAGAAAAAACTAAAGTAGCAGAAAACGCCGGGTGGGGGAGGGGAGACAACAAAACCAACCAACCAACCCAAGAACCAACAAATGTCTTGACCTCTATCTTGTATATAAAAATAATCTGAGATGGATTTTAGGTACCTAAATAAAGGTGAAAAGATCTCCACATAAGCATTTGTAAAGATGCTCAACATCATTAGTAACCAGAGAAATACTAATAAAAAACAAAATGGGATGCCATTTCAAATCTATTATAACGGTTAAAATTTCAAAGATTGACAATATTTATAAAGGGAAAATGTGGAGCCATCAGAATTTGAATAGAATTTGAATCAGAATACATGGTTTGTATGAATGTCTCACTTTACAGAAAAAGAAAAGGCAATTTAATATAAAGTTAAAAACATACTTCCCCTTTGACCCATCAATTCCACTACTAAATAAATGGAAAACATAAATCCACAAAAATCCTAATAGAACTAAAAAGAACTAACAGAACATAGAAAGTTTAGTCATAATAATTAATGAATAGCAAAACAATCAAATACCCAGCAATGGAAAAATGAAGAAAAGAATTGGAATGTATTCACTCAGTGTAATAGAATCTCTCAGTAATTAAAAGGAATTTAAACACTGACACATACAATAACTTGGAAAACCTCAAAAACACTACATTGATGAAAGAAATTCAAGAATGAAAGAGTTCATACTTCATGATTTAGATTCCATGATGTTCGAAAACAGGCAAAAGTAACATGTGAGAATAGCAGTTAACTTTGGAATGAGGGAAGAAACTAACTGGAAACAGCATGGGAAAACAATCTTGGATCAAAAAAAGATACTATATCATATTTATGATGGCTACATGGGTGTTTCCCTGAGCTCACTGGACTGAATACTTTAAATTTGGACACTGTGTTGTATGTAAATTAAAGTAAAATAATCATTTAAAAAATCATTTTTTACAATTTAATTTAAATTTAATTTTTTTCAGTGTTCCCCAATTAATTGTTTATGCACCACACCCATTGCTCCATGAAATACATGCCCTCCTTAATACCCACCAGGCTCATCCAACCCCCTACTCCCCTCCCCTCCAAAACCCTCAGTTTGTTTCTCAGAGTCCAGAGTTTCTCATGATTCGTCTCCCCCTCCAATTTCCCCCAACTCACTTCTCCTCTCCATCTTCCCATGTTCTCCATGTTATTCCATATGCTCCACAAGTAAATGAAACCATGTGATAATTGACTGTCTCTGCTTGACTTATTTCACTCTGAATAATCTCCTCCAGTCCCATCCATGTTGATACAAAAGTTGGGTATTCATCCTTTCTGATGGAGGTATAATACTCCATAGTATATATGGACCATATCTTCTTTATCCATTCATCTATAGAAGGGCATCTTGGCTCTTTCCACAGTCTGGCAACTATGGCCATTGCTGCTATGAACATTGGGGTACAGATGGCCCTTCTTTTCACTACATCAGTATGTTTGGAGTAAATACCCACTACTGCAATTGCAGGGTCATAGGGAAGCTCTATTTTTAATTTCTTAAGGAATCTCCACACTGGTTTCCAAAGTAGCTGCACTAACTTGCATTCCCACCAACAGTGTAAAAGGATTCCTTTTTCTCCACACCCTCTCCAATACTCGTTGTTTACTGTCTTCTTGATTTTGGCCATTCTGACTGGTGTAAGGGGGTATCTCAATGTGATGTTGATTTGAATCTCTCTGATGGCTGATAATGATGAACATTTTCTCATGGGTCTGTTAGCCATTTGTATGTCTTCATTGGACAAGTGTGTGTTCATGTCTTCTGCCCATTTTTTGACGGGATTATCTGTTTAAATTATTTTTTAGGTAATCATTCATCATAAACTGTTGAGTGGATGTCTATTAAATAAATCTCTATTCACTATTTTGATTAGTAACATTGGTTTGGGAAGGCACTACATTTCAATTTTGTAATTACCCTGTCTTTAACATGAAAAAAGAAAAAGATTCTCTACATTCAAATGAATAATTTATATATATTCAAATTACTGAATATGACATGACACATTGGTAAATGTTTAATTTCCTTTACTTAACAGGCTCCACAAAACAGACTGGGCCAGATGGAGCAATCGTAGAACAGAAAAAGAACACAGGACCTGAAGTCAGATAATCTGAGTTTCTTTTAGCTTTTGTCTTTTATGATTCTTTTTGGTAGAAGTTCCCAGCTGATTATCACTGTTGAGGTTTCTTAACACTAGAAAATATTATTAAATATGGGGAACCATCAATACACATAGCAATGGCCTAATGTCTGGCCTTCTTGGTTGTCAACTTAAAAAAAAAACAACACTGGTATTTATAATAAAACTTGACTATTCCTGTTCCTCTTTCTCCTTCAGTGTTTTGAATTTGTTGTACATTTGTTTTTATATGCAGGAAATCACTTTTCTCTTTTATTTTTAAAGCTCTTATGAAACCAATCACATGTTTCAGTGCCATCTTTTAAGCAGCTGACATAAAGCCAAAGTGACAGGGCAAAAGTATAAATGCCATCCCTTCCTCCTTTTGCTCCCTATTACACAGGAACACCTCCACAGCATTTCACTGATAATGTCTTTTCAAATTCTGACATCTTGCAAAATTAATGACTGTGTAGTTTTAAAAATGTAAGACTTCCACTATCTCCGCATTTTAAATGTATTTCCTTTAATGTGTTTTCATAAGAAGATAAGACAATTATATGTATATATGTATATATCTACATACATATATAATGTTGGTGCGTACTCACATGCATAAAAGTATACCAATGAAATAATCATTTATTTTCAGTTTTTCATCCATTCAATATATAAATATTTTTAGCTATATACAGGATTTATGATAAGTACTGGGAATGTGATTTTAATACGATAGTCTACATCTTTACAATACCAATAACAAAGATTTATACCCATGCTTATACTGTTCTAAATTCTTTGTCTTGTCTATAGTTGTTTAATCACTGTAATCTTATAAAGGGAATTATTATTTAGTTAAAATTCAGATACAAAGATGAATAATAGTTAATCCAATATCACATAGCTAGGAAAGAGTAGAGCCAGAATTTCAACCCAAGTGGTCTAACTCCAGAGTAAAGTATGTGTAAGTATGACACCATGCTTTTCTGCTCTTGTATATTCTCTTGTACAGGAAAGATACCAAGTAGGTATAAGGGGGATAGAATAAACAGATATGACTCAAAATGTATCTCCCTTATTTCACTTATTTATTCTCCTATTAGATTTAATAATTCTAAATTATTTCCTTCTACTTTTTCTTAAATCAACCTCTATTTAAGAATGGAAATAAATCTAGGAAGACTTTAATGTAGGCCCATTCTTTTTTCTTCTATGTATCTGAGATCAGGTAAGAGAATAAGTGAAATTTTAATAAGATAAATTGGCTCAATGAGGAAAAAGTCATATATCATATCAATTGTTATATGACTTAAAAGACTTCCCTGTGGGAGGAAAATACTTTGCATCATGCTGAAAAAGATTTGGCCATGTGACATCATTGGGCAAATCGAATATGAGGGAAGTATTATGTGTCAGGCATAGCAAAAGCTTAAAAGTCACTTCATAGTTCTACAATTGGTCTTCCCATCTGCCATGAGAATGGCACTCTAAGCAAAGTCTGTTCTTTGGTTTGGTTCAAAAAACGAATAAGACCCTCAGTAAGGGGTGCCTGGGTGGCTCAGTGGGTTAAAGTCTCTGCCTTCGGCTCAGGTCATGATCCCAGGGCCCTGAGATGGAGCCCTGCATCAGGCTCTCTGCTCAGCAGGGAGCCTGCTTCCTCCTCTCTCTGCCTGCCTCTCTGCCTACTTGTAATCTCTGTCTGTCAAATAAATAAATAAAATCTTTAAAAAACAAAAACAAAACAAAACAAAACAAAAAACAAAAGACCCTCAGTGATGTTTAGTTCACAAATAACACAAAAATGAAAGAAATATTTGTTGTTAAAAATTAGTGAAACTTAGATTTATTTGTTACCACAAAATAATGTCACAAAATCTAAAGGATACAATAGATTTATCTTTTCATATTCCACATCTAAATTTTCTAAATAGAGATCACTATTCAAAATTCTTCAGTTTCAAGTGATGGAAAACCACGTGAAACCATTTGGTAAGAAAAGGGCATGAGTGCTTTAAGAGTAAGAGTAACCTAGATGTCCATCAACAGATGAATGGATCAAGAAGATGTGGTATATATACACAATGGAATACTATGCAGCCATCAAAAGAAATGAAATCTTGCCATTTGCAACAACATGAATGGAACTAGAGCGTATCATGCTTAGCGAAATAAGTCAAGCAGAGAAAGACAACTATCATATGATCTCCCTGATATGAGGAAGTGGTGATGCAACATGGAGGCTTAAGTGGGTAGAAGAAGAAGAAATGAAACAAGATGGGATTGGGAGGGAGACAAACCATAAGTGACTCTTAATCTCACAAAACAAACTGAGGGTTGCCGGGGGGAGGGGGTTTGGGAGAAGGGGTTGGGATTATGGACATTGGGGAGGGCATGTGATTTGGTGAGTGCTGTGAAGTGTGTAAACCTGGTGATTCACAGACCTGTTCCCCTGGGGATAAAAATATATGTTTATAAAAAAAAAAAAAATTAAATGGTAAAAAAAAAAAAAAAAAAAAAATTTAAAAACAAGAAAAAAAAAAAAGAATTAGGATAGTGAACTAATGCAAATCTTCAATCATCAAAACATAAGTTAATTTTGTTCACTGTGTAACATCTACTCAGTCAAGGATATGATCTGATTGTATTAAGAAAGTATTTTCCATAGCAAGCATAGGAACAAATGAGAATTCTTATTTGTCATCTAAGCAGAAACTCCAATGAATAAACCTCAGCCCTTAAAAATAAAAAAATAAAAAAATAAAAAAAAAAAGAGTAAGAGTAAAAGCTGAGTGTTATAAGCAAGTAATGTCAAGACCCTAAATATCACCTAAAACCATTCTCAAAATCTTGTCTCTATCTTTCTGTATATGTCAACTTCTCTCTCTTTTGGGGTGAGTGTGTGTGTGTGTGTGTGTGTGTGTAGCTTCTTACTTTATACCTAATTTTTCTACAGAACATGAAGCTTCACCTCTCCTAAAAAAATGCCACCAAAAAGAAACAAAGGAAGTCTGCTTCTATCCCATCCCATCCAGAATACTGAGGGGATTGGCATTGCTGAATTGTCCAGAGGCAACTATCAACAGCTAGCAATCATGGAAAATGTGAATGGATTCAAAAAAAACTGGCACGTGGATCTCAACAGCCAGAATGAATCGTAGTAACTGGCTCATGAACTGCAACAAGAGGTTCACACACAAACTCCACGGGACAACTACAGAATCCCCCAGTTGCCCAACACCTACCCCCAGTGCTGATAATGGCACATGCAAGCTTTTGCAGAGAGATGTAGAACTCAGTAGCAGTTTGAAATCTTAACAGCTGGTTTGACTGCCAGATTGGCAGAAGGAGCAGAACTTTAACTTCAAAACACTGCCTTAGGGAAAATGGGAAGCTCTTAGCAACCAACCTGATTTTGAGGGATGGAGAGATTGCACACAATCCTAAGACTCCTTCCCCACCCCCTTGGCTAAAAGAGAATTAGAAGAGTAGTGAAAGTAAAACTATAGAAAAGTTCTGAAATCCTGAGGGTTCCTATCCAGGCTGGTGAGTAAAGATCTTTCTCTTCCAAATCCAGTCAGTACAGCCTAGAGGAGGTGACTAATGTTTAAATTAGAATACAGTAATGCAAGTCTTTCATCAACACAAAAAACTTTAAGGAATGAGAACACCACCAGAGGAATAAATAAGCCATTGCCCGTAGCCATAAACCTGGGCTCAATGCAGAGAGAGCAGACAAAATACCTATCTCCCAGGTACTCTGTGGAAGTGGTTTAACTGGATACTTTCCCAGTTGCTTCTGGGATCTGGGTTCTAATCAGTCTCCATCTAGGTGATGACTGTGATCCTCCCCTATAGGACAGTGATGGGGCTTAGCATACCCTCAACTATTGGGAGCTACTAAAAACAAAGACCATGACTTGAACAATCAGTTTTGAAAGCTAACTAGGAGCTGAGGCTGGGCTAATAGATGAGATTCATGCCTTACATGAGAACAATCTGTCATGACTGGGAAAAGTGTTTCATTTAATGCACATAAGCCAACACAGTGAGTCAAGGAAAATGAAGAAAAAGAGAATATGTTCCAAACAAAAGAACAAAATAAACTTCTAGAAACAGATCTTGATGAAACAGATATATATAAGTGCTTACTCAGTAACAGCAAAATAACAGTCAGAAAGATGTTCTCCAAGGTCAGGAAAGGAATGCATAAACAAAGTGAGAATATTCAAAAGTACCAAACAGAAATCACAGAGCTGACCTTAGCGGAAAAGCTTTCAGTTTTTCTCCATTGAGAATGATATTTGCGGTGGGTTTTTCATAGATGGCTTTGATGATATTGAGGTATGTGCCCTCTATCCCTACACTTTGAAGAGTTTTGATCAGGAAGGGATGCTGTACTTTGTCAAATGCTTTTTCAGCATCTATTGAGAGTATCATATGGTTCTTGTTCTTACTTTTATTGATGTGTTGTATCACATTGACTGATTTGCGGATGTTGAACCAACCTTGCAGCCCTGGAATAAATCCCACTTGGTCGTGGTGAATAATCTTTTTAATGTACTGTTGAATCCTATTGGCTAGTATTTTGCTGAGTATTTTCACATCTGTGTTCATCAAGGATATTGGTCTATAGCTCTCTTTTTTGGTGGGATCCTTGTCTGGTTTTGGGATCAAGGTGATGCTGGCCTCATAGAATGAGTTTGGAAGTTTTCCTTCCATTTCTATTTTTTGGAACAGTTTTAGGAGAATAGGAATTAGTTCTTCTTTAAATGTTTGGTAGAATTCCCCCGGGAAGCCGTCTGGCCCTGGGCTTTTGTTTGTTTGGAGATTTTTAATGACTGTTTCAATCTCCTTACCGGTTATGGGTCTGTTCAGGCTTTCTATTTCTTCCTGGTTCAGTTGTGGTAGTTTATATGTTTCTAGGAATGCATCCATTTCTTCCAGATTGTCAAATTTATTGCCGTAGAGTTGCTCATAGTATGTTCTTATAATAGTTTGTATTTCTTTGGTGTTAGTTGTGATCTCTCCTCTTTCATTCATGATTTTATTTATTTGGGTCCTTTCTCTTTTCTTTTTGATAAGTCGGGCCAGGGATTTATCAATTTTATTAATTCTTTCAAAGAACCAGCTCCTAGTTTCGTTGATTTGTTCTATTGTTTTCTTGGTTTCTATTTCATTGATTTCTGCTCTGATCTTTATGATTTCTCTTCTCCTGCTGGGCTTAGGGTTTCTTTCTTGTTCTTTCTCCAGCTCCTTTAGGTGTAGGGTTAGGTTGTGTACCTGAGACCTTTCTTGTTTCTTGAGAAAGGCTTGTACCGCTATATATTTTCCTCTCAGGACTGCCTTTGTTGTGTCCCACAGATTTTGAACTGTTGTATTTTCATTATCATTTGTTTCCATGATTTTTTTCAATTCTTCTTTGTCCATTATCACCACTGCTATTCAACATAGTACTAGAGGTCCTAGCCTCAGCAATCAGACAACAAAAGGAAATTAAAGGCATCCAAATCGGCAAAGAAGAAGTCAAATTATCACTCTTCGCAGATGATATGATACTATATGTGGAAAACCCAAAAGACTCCACTCCAAAACTGCTAGAACTTATACAGGAATTCAGTAAAGTGTCAGGATATAAAATCAATGCACAGAAATCAGTTGCATTTCTCTACACCAACAGCAAGACAGAAGAAAGGGAAATTAAGGAGTCAATCCCATTTACAATTGCACCCAAAACCATAAGATACTTAGGAATAAACCTAACCAAAGAGATACAGAATCTATACTCAGAAAACTATAAAGTACTCATGAAAGAAATTGAGGAAGACACAAAGAAATGGAAAAATGTTCCATGCTCCTGGATTGGAAGAATAAATATTGTGAAAATGTCTATGCTACCTAAAGCAATCTATACATTTAATGCAATTCCTATCAAAGTACCATCCATCTTTTTCAAAGAAATGGAACAAATAATTCTAAAATTTATATGGAACCAGAAAAGACCTCGAATAGCCAAAGGGATATTGAAAAAGAAAGCCAACGTTGGTGGCATCACAATTCCGGACTTTAAGCTCTATTACAAAGCTGTCATCATCAAGACAGCATGGTACTGGCACAAAAACAGACCCATAGATCAATGGAACAGAATAGAGAGCCCAGAAATAGACCCTCAACTCTATGGTCAACTCATCTTCGACAAAGCAGGAAAGAATGTCCAATGGAAAAAAGACAGCCTCTTCAATAAATGGTGCTGGGAAAATTGGACAGCCACATGCAGAAAAATGAAATTGGACCATTTCCTTACACCACACACAAAAATAGACTCAAAATGGATGAAGGACCTCAATGTGCGAAAGGAATCCATCAAAATCCTTGAGGAGAACACAGGCAGCAACCTCTTTGACCTCAGCCAAAGCAACATCTTCCTAGGAACAACGCAAAAGGCAAGGGAAGCAAGGGCAAAAATGGACTATTGGGATTTCATCAAGATCAAAAGCTTTTGCACAGCAAAGGAAACAGTTAACAAAATCAAAAGAAAACTGACAGAATGGGAGAAGATATTTGCAAACGACATATCAGATAAAGGACTAGTGTCCAGAATCTATAAAGAACTAGGCAAACTCAACACCCAAAGAACAAATAATCCAATCAAGAAATGGGCAGAGGACATGAACAGACATTTCTGCAAAGAAGACATCCAGATGGCCAACAGACACATGCAAAAGTGCTCCATATCACTCGGCATCAGGGAAATACAAATCAAAACCACAATGCGATATCACCCTACACCAGTCAGAATGGCTAAAATCAACAAGTCTGGAAATGACAGATGCTGGCGAGGATGCGGAGAAAGGGGAACCCTCCTCCACTGTTGGTGGGAATGCAAGCTGGTGCAGCTGCTCTGGAAAACAGCATGGAGGTTCCTCAAAATGTTGAAAATAGAACTGCCCTATGACCCAGCAATTGCACTATTGGGTATTTACCCTAAAGATACAAATGTAGTGATCCAAAGGGGCACATGCACCCGAATGTTTATAGCATCAATGTCCACAATAGCCAAACTATGGAAAGAACCTAGATGTCCATCAACAGATGAATGGATCAAGAAGAGGTGGTATATATACACAATGGAATACTATGCAGCTATCAAAAGAAATGAAATCTTGCCATTTGCGACAACATGGATGGAACTAGAGCGTATCATGCTTAGCGAAATAAGTCAATTAGAGAAAGACAACTATCATATGATCTCCCTGATATGAGGAAGTGGTGATCCAACATGGGGGCTTAAGTGGGTACGAGAAGAATAAATGAAAGAAATTGGGATTGGGAGGGAGACAAACCATACGTGACTCAATCTCACAAAACAAACTGAGGGTTGCTGGGGGGAGGGGGTTTGGGAGAAGGGGGTGGGATTATGGACATTGGGGAGGGTATGTGCTTTGGTGAGTGCTGTGAAGTGTGTAAACCTGGTGATTCACAGACCTGTACCCCTGGGGATAAAAATATATGTTTATAAAAAATAAAAAATTATATATAAATAAATAAAATTTAAAAAAAAATAAAAATAGAACTTCCCTATGACCCTACAATTGCACTCCTGGGTATTTACCCCAAAGATACAGATGTCGTGAAAAGAAGGCCCATCTGTATCCCAATGTTTATAGCAGCAATGGCCACGGTCGCCAAACTATGGAAAGAACCAAGATGCCCTTCAACGGATGAATGGATAAGGAAGATGTGGTCCATATACACTATGGAGTATTATGCCTCCATCAGAAAGGATGAATACCCAACTTTTGTAGCAACATGGACGGGACTGGAAGAGATTATGCTGAGTGAAATAAATCAAGCAGAGAGAGTCAATTATCATATGCTTTCACTTATTTGTGGAACATAACAAATATCATGGAGGACAAGGGGTGTTAGAGAAGAGAAGGGAGTTGGGGTAAATTGGAAGGGGAGGTGAATCATGAGAGACTATGGACTCTGAAAAACAATCTGAGGGGTTTGAAGTGGTGTGGGGGTGGGAGGTTGGGGTACCAGGTAGTGGGTATTATAGAGGGCATGGATTGCATGGAGCACTGGGTGTGGTGAAAAAATAATGAATACTGATTTTCTGAAAATAAATAAATTTAAAAATTAAAAAAAAAAAAATCACAGAGCTTGAGAATACAATAACTGAAAAATTTAGTAGAAGACTTCCACAGCAGGCTACATGAAGTTGAAGAAAAGAGCAGCAGATTCAAACTCAGTGCAATGGAATTCATAAAATCAGAAGAGAAACAAAGAATAAGGAAATGAAAATGGCCTATGGGACTTATGGGATACCAACAAAAGATCAAATATATACATAAAACATAGAGTGCAGAAAGAGAAGAAAGCGGAAAAAAGTGGAAAGCTTATTCAAAGAAATAACCGAAATGGCTAAAATTTCCCTCATTTGGAGAAAGAAATAGACATCCAGGCCCAAGATGCCCAAACAATACCAAATAAGAAGAATCTAAAGAGAACCACAACAAGACACATTATAATTAAAATGTCAAAAGTTGTAAGATTTTTTTTTCCATTTTTATAATTTTTATTTTTTATAAACATATATTTTTATCCCCAGGGGTACAGGTCTGTGAATCACCAGGTTTACACACTTCACAGCACTCACCAAAGCACATACCTTCCCCAATGTCCATAATCCCACCCCCTTCGCCCAAACCCCCTCCCCCCAGAAGTGGGGAAAAGTTGTAAGATGTTTTATGTTAGCATCATATAACCACAAAGCAAAAAACATATAGTATATACACAAAAGATGAAAGAAAAGGAATCAACACATACACTAAACCAACTACTCAAATCATAAAGAAAATAACAACAAAAGAATTCTGGAATTCTACCAAACATTTAAAGAAGAGTCTAATACCCATCATTCTCAAACTCTTCCAAAATACTGAAGAAGAGGAAACATTTTCAAAAATATTTTATCAGGCCAGATTATCAAACAAGGACATTACAAGAAAATAAATTACAGTCCAATGTTCCTGATTAAAATAGAAGCAAATATCCTGAAAAAAGTATTAGCTAACCTAATTCAATAGTACATTAAAAAGATCACATGTCAAATAAATCCAATTAGAAATGGGCAAAATACCTGAATAGACATTTCTCCAAAGAATGTACACAAATGCCTAGCAAGTACATTAAAAGGTGCTCAAGTAAATGCAAATCAAAACCACAATGAGATGTGATTTCACATTTGTTAAAATGGTTATTATCAAAAAGAAAAATAACAAATATTGGTAAAGATTTGGAGTAAAGGGTAACCCTTGTACACTGTTTTGGAGAATGTAAATTGGTGCAGTCATTATGAAAAGCAGTATGAATGTTCTTAAAAAATATAGCTTTACCTACCATATGATCCACCAATCCCACTTTTAGATATATATGCCAATAAAAGCAGGATATCAAAGAGGGATCCATACCATGTTCATTGGAACATTATTCACCACAGCCAAAATATGCAAACAACCTATGTGTCTATCAACCAGTGAATGGACAGAGAAGATGTGGTATATAAATACAGTGGAATATACTCAGCCTTAAAAAGAAGAAAATCCTGTTATTTGTGATAGCATGTATGTACTTGGATGGCATTATGCTTAGCACAATAAGACATAGACAAAGCTGTATGATTTCACTTGTATGTGAAATATAAAATAGTCAAGCTCACAGAAACAGAAAGGTGATTAAACAGGGGCTGTCAAAGAGGAGCAGTGGGGAGGTGATGGTTAAAAGCTATGATGTTTCAGTTGTATGGGATAAATAAGTTCTGTAGAACTACCATGGTATAAGTATAGTGTCTTTAGCTAACAATGCTGTATTGTGTAGTAAAATTTGTTAAAAGACTAGATCCTGTGGTTCTTACCACAAAAATAAACATAATGCTAAAGGGAGTGGGAGGAAACTTTTGAAGGTGCTGGATATGTATATATCTTGATGGTGGTGATGGTTTCATGGATATACACATATCCCCAAACCCATATAGTTATAACATTAAATATTTACAGATTTTTAATATGTCAGTAATACCTCAGTAAAATGGCTTTTTTTAAAAAAGGTATGTGAGGAAAGTAGAAAATGAAAACCAGGCAGAGAAGGAATTTTGTGCAAAGTCACAGAGAAAAGAATAATTTAGAAAAAACAAGAAGTTCTACATGGAGGATGTACTGGATAGAAGAAAACAATCAAAATAAAACTTAGCTACTATTCAGATTAGGTATATTGAATTTTATCCTTAAGGTAACAGTAAATTCTGAAGGATCTGTAAACTTGGTAATGGCCTTTTTGTCTTTTGTTTTGTTTGTATTTTATTCTAGTAGCAATGTAGAGAAAGGATTGCTGTGAAGAGCTATAAGGGAGGGTGGAGATGCTTAGGAGCCTCTTGATGCTTCTTAAATGATTACTTTCAGTAAATACTAATAATAATTTGAACCAAAAATGTTAATTAATGAGTTAGTAGAATTTAGACCAGAATTTCAAGAAAGAATGTGAGATTATTAACTTGGTAAAGTAGATGCAAAGTATATGATGGTACCATAAAGATAAGCAATATTCAGAGGGAAAGTAGGTTTTCAGAGAAAAGGCAAACTATTTAGTGTATATAGATTTAAGGTGTCTTTAAGTAATTACAAAATAAATTTCATTAGTCATAAATCCAATCTTGGAGGAGGGTGGGGACAGGTGATGCAGAGTAGAGAGGATAGAGAATCTTCTTTTTAACTGTGTTCTGACATATATTTCAGCTACCATCTTCAGAGACTTCACTCCACAAAATAAATTTTCCCCCTATTTTTTTCTTCTTTTCTTCACTTCTTCCCTCTCTCCCTAAACTTTCTTTCTTTCCCCTCTCCTTCCCCCCTCTTCTCCCCTCCCCTTTTCTATCAATTATGAACATATGTCAATCTCTTTCATCTTCAAAAATACCTCCCTTTGATACTTTGTTGGTCTATAGCTTCTCCCTTTAGAGTCAAAGGCTTCTGAAAGACTAGGTGTACTAGCTGTCTCCATTTCCTCAAGCCCTATCCCCTCCTTGATTTATTTCAGTATCTTTTGCCAAGATCACCAAAGACCACTCAGTGTTCAGTCCCAATTTACTTGGCCCCTCTGCAGATTTTAACTCTGCTGATCATATCTTTTCAAAATATTCTTCTGCCTTATTTCAGGAATGGCTCCCATTTTTCCTCCAACTTATTTTGGCCATTCTCTTTTCTTGTAAGGATTTTTCTTCTTCCACCTAACCATGAAGTATTGGGCTTCTCCCCAAAGTTCCATTTGGCAGGTTTTCTCACTCTGCAAATAGTTTTTCAATGAGCTCACTCCCTTGGTTTCCACTGCAGCACACCTGATAATGATTTACAAATCTACGGATCCTGCCCAGATCTCCCTTCTCACCATGTGAAGACATAAGGGAAGAACTCCCTTCTAAGTGGTGATTGCAAGGAATTTTCAAGCTTATATCTAATCTTAGGGCAAACCTACAGAAAAGAAATTACTTATTTTCCTATACTACCACAAAAGTCCTTCCTTTAAACATTATTAGCCCCAAGGGACTTCCCTTGACTCATAAGTCCTCCAAGATGTGGAGGTGTGACCAACTCTTCCCAAACTGCGTGGACTAGGAATTGGGAGAGGTGTTTTCTCATAGAAAAGTGGGAACTTTTGAAAAGAACAGTGAATGACTGCTGTCCATGCATAAATAATGGGTGCCCCCTGCACACTCTGATACCACAGAGAAAGCTGTACTTTCTATTCCTGACAGCCAAGATTTGAGAGAGAGGAGTTAAAGAGGCAGGTAACAAATCTCAGTGATTATTGAGAGAACATGAGATTTTGAAAGAGAAAAAGGTCCAAGACAAGAAAGCAGTGTGTCAAGTATGTCCTATGTAAGGACATGGAGACAGGAGAGAAATATCCATAGATGTATGAAAAGGCAGATGAAGCTAAAAGCCAAGGGAAAGAGTCAGACTTTAGAAGATGAGCAGGAAGCTAAAACAGTAAACTGACAAAGGAGATATGACAACTAGTGCTTTCAGATCTTGTGTAAGAAGCAGAAAAGGGCAGGGGCCCCTGGGTGGAGCCTCTGCCTTTTGCTCAGTCCTGATCTTAGGGTCCTGGGATCAAGCCCTGCATCAGGCTCTCTGCTTAGAAGTGAGCCTGCTTCCACCTCTCTCTCTGCCTGCCTCTCTGCCTACTTGTGATCTCTGTCAAATAAATAAAATCTTTAAAAGAAGAAGAAGAGGAGGAGGAGGAGGAGGAAGAAGAAAAGGACAATTTTGCAGATGCCAGAATTCAAAAACTAAGAGACTGGCAAACTATGACAAAACAAGACTACATGGTAGAATGAGGTGTGCTCAAAAGATTGGACTAAACCTATGTTTTTTGTTTTTTGTTTTGGTTTGTTTTTTGTTTTATTTTTATTTTTTATAAACATATAATGTATTTTTATCCCCAGGACTACAGGTCTGTGAATCGCCAGGTTTACACACTTCACGGCACTTACCATAACACATACCCTCCCCAATGTCCATAACCCTACCCCTCCCTCTCTCCAAACTCCCCTCCCCCCAGCAACCCTCAGTTTGTTTTGTGAGATTAAGAGTCACTTATGGTTTGTCTCCCTTTCAATCCCATCTTGTTTCATTTATTCTTCTCCTACCCCCTTAAGCCCCCTAAACCTATGTTTTGACCATTGATTTAACTGTTTCAGCACCAGGATTGATTCTCCTGCTACCACCCTGTCTAGTGAACTGTTAGCACTGTTACATGTGTTCACACTCAATTGTGGAAGGCCATTTTATGTTCTGCTTAATAGTAAGGTTTCATTCAGCCCAAAATTCAAAGGATGCAAGTCAATGAAGAGGAGATGTCTGAGGTAGAGGAATCAGTAAGTATAAAACTGAGGGGTATTTAGGTCAACGATGCCAATAATCCTTTAACCCTTAGAGGTTAAAATACTTAGGCTTTGCATTTTGCATGGGTAACCAAGAATTAATATATTCTAGTAGGTATTTTTGATTTGGATATCATAGGGGGCCATCCTGAATAGTTGTAATTAGTATTTTATTTATTTACTTTATTTTAAAGATTTTATTTATTTCAGAGAGAGAGAGAGAACATGTGCACAATTGGTGGGAGGGGCAGAGGAAGAGAGAGAATCTCAAGCAGACTCTGTGTTGACCATGATGAAGCCCTACATGGAGTTTGATCCCAGGGCCATGAGATCATTATGTGAGCCAAAGCCAAGCATTGGATGCTCAACTGACTGAGCCACCCAGGTGCCCCCTGGAACCAGGAAGACAATTCAGGCTTAGGTCTAGAGATGTGGCCAGTGAAACAGATTGACAAGGGGTGAATTGCGCTATTGTAAAGTTTCTTTAAGATCTTCTAATGACTGTAGTTTGGCCAGGTAATTGAGAGAGGGACATATCCAACACTTAGTATACTTTAAGATTATGAGCTTGTTGGTTCAGTAAGGCTTACACAAAAGTGATTTTATAATGTTTTCATGGTTAGTAATTGTCCATCAGGAAGCAGGGCTAAGAAAGCAAAGGTTAGGAACAAAAGGGAAAAGGGAAGAAGGAGGAAGGGTATTTCACAGAGGTTGGGGGCTAAATTAGGAAAGAAGATGGGAGAATAGAAGGGAATATAGGAAGTCATAAATACATTACAGAAATTTTATAATGGGACTTATGGTTGTGGATAATTCAACCCAGAATAACTCCAACTATTCAAACTTTTGAGTTGAGGTCCTCACTGGGGTAAATCCAGCTGTGGAGTTGATGATATGTTGAAAAATTAATACCCTTGCAGGGCTAAGGTCATCATGGGGATAGAGCACATAAATCCTGTGTTCCTGGAGAAAGTTGGATGTGATTAAGATCTTATCTGTAATTATTTTGTGCCACGCCAAGGCTCTAGAAGTACTCCTTTAGATAGCTAGATAAAAGTGTATGCTGTCCCTTCAATGGGTCAGTATAATGAAGGACTCCTGAACAGCACAAGGCAGGCATAAGCAGGTTTGGGCGGGGTGAGTGAGACAGAGTATAAGCTGACCATTTATAGAAGTTAGCCTTTGGAAGTGGGGAAAAATTCCAGAGCCTGAGCTGGAGAGTTGCAAGATTTAAATTTCTTGCTGCTACCAAAAGAGGTCGTGTGTGTGAACTGTCTGATCAGTGTGCCTAGACTGTATAAAAGAAGAGGAAGATAGATGGGCTTGAAAGCTGTCAGTGATCAAATATATAAAATAAAGTTAGACTCTCTATTAAGAGTGTTCTTTCTATTACTGTTATAGTGTTTTGGTTTTTGTTTTAAGATTTTATTTATTTATTTGACAGAGAGAGAACAGGAGAGTACAGGCAGGGAAACAAATGAGGGAGCTGCAGAAGGATGGGGAGAAGCCGGCTCCCTGCTGAGCAGAGTGCCCAATGTGGGGTTCTGATTCCCAGGACCCTGGGATCATGACCTGAGCTGAAAGCAGTCGTTTACCAAACTGAGCCACCCAGGTGCCCCACTGTTACGGTTTTTCAAGGGTTTAAAAAATACGTGTGAGGGGTGCCTGGGTGGCTTAGTTGGTTAAGCGGCTGCCTTCAGCTCAGGGCATGATTCCAGAGTCCTGGAATTGAGCCCCACATCAGGCTCCCTGCTTAGCAGAGAGCCTGCTTCTCTCTCTCCCTCTTCCTGCTGCTCTGGTTACTTGTGCTCTCTCTCTGTCAAATAAATAAATAAAATCTTAAAAAAAAAAAAAAGGTATGAACCTACATAGATTAATTCCTTTTTTTTAAATATATATATTTTTTAAAGATTGTATTTATTCATTTATTTGAGAGAGACAGAGAAAGAGCAAACAGAGCAGACAAAGAAAGACACACAGATAAACAAACAGAAAGACAAAGACAAAGAGCAGACAGAGAAAGTAGGGGGGAGGGGCAAAAGGAGAAGCAGACTCCCACTGATCAGGGAGCCTGAGGACCACAGATGACCTGGGGTGGATCCCAGGACTCTCAGATCCTGACCTGAGCCAAAGGCAGACACTTAAGCCCCTGAGCCACCCATGGGCCACAATTAATTCCTAACTCTAAGTGGCATTTGTCATTTGGAATGACAATGAAGTATATGTTATAGTAAAGTAAAATTTACCTTAATTAACTATGGTTTATAGACTAATAGAAAAACTAATAATACCCAGAAATTGAAACTGCTAGAAACTAAGAGATTTACATGTGAATGCACATGTAACATAACTTAAACCTTACTTCCTTGAAGTTACTTTCAATTCAAGGACTGAAGGACTAAAGGAATTCAGATAGGATAAGAAACAATAGTTTAACCTTTTTAGGAGCTAGTCTTAAAACATATATATTTTTTAAATTTAATTTGGTTTAATTTTTTTGTGTTCCCAAATTCATTGTTTATGCACCACACCCAGTGCTCCATGCAATACGTGCCCACCTTAAAACATATTTTTTAACATTAAAAATAACCAGAAATTTTCCCCCATTGTTTTAAACTTAGATTCTGTCCACCTCTGTTTTCTTTTTTTTTTTTAATTAATTTATTTATTTTTTAAAATTGAAATAGTTGTTAAAACTGCATTGGGTACCATTTCCACCCAACAGATGCAGGAAATACTGGAACTCTTTTAACAAAATCTGTATCCCAGAGATTTCCTTCTGAATATTGCAAACTTAAGCAATTCACATAGACCAAAATTTAAAACAAAGCAAAAGAAAAACAAAACCCTTTTTGGAATTTAACCCATGAGTTACAGATTAAATTTTTTAAAAGTAGAATAAAATTGTACTATGATAATTTGAGGATGGCAAAACAAACTTTCTTTGAATATATGTGGTAAATTTTGTAGTCATGGTTTTAATTGAAATTGTTATAGGTGAAAGTCCATTTGGAGATAGAAATAATTTGTTTCTATAATTATGTAAGCTACATACCACAATCAAAATAATTGCATTTTTATAGTGATACACCTAGTTAATGTTCATAAATAAGTTCTTTGGCCATTAACCAAATGCACCATTTTAACATTTTGCTGAATGTATTCATGTCATTATGCCCTGGCATTTTTGGGTGTGAAGTCATTACTTGTGCCAACAGCTCACTAGATAGGCCTGTTACGAGCAGAATCAATTTCTGGTGCCAAAACAGATCAGTTGTCAAGATAGACCAGATAATCTAATCTTTTGATCTCATCCAATTCTATTAGATGCATATAAATATATTTTGGAATTAGTTTTCAAATATAAAGCACATGGCATGTAAAACAGACTCTGAATTGCTCCAAAATTTGGCAGAGTAAATGCTGACTCAATATAAAAAGTATATGTGATTCTCTTTCTCTCTCTTTTTAAGACTGATTTATTTATTTGAGAGAGAGTGCAAGCCAGGGGGAGGGACAGAGGGAGAGAGAGGGGGAATCCTCAAGCAAACTCCCCACTGAATGTGGAGCCCAAAGCGGAATTTGATTCCAAAACCCTGAGATCATGACCTAAGTCAAAACCAAGAGTAGGACACTTAACTGACGGAGCCACCCAAGTGCCCCTGCAATTCTCTCTTAAATCACAATTTGAACAAAGTTAAATTTCTTGACCAATCCTAAAATATCACTGAGCTCTCTCTATTCTAATATAAAAATAAATCTGCTTAAATTTATAATTAGAAAATCCAATAATCATGAATGTTCTTAAGTGTTTGATTTAGTATCTTATTTATTTATATCTTTTTCTCATTCAAAAAATACAAAAAAATTGAAATGACTGATCATATGCTCTTCAGGATGACTAGGTAACATACATAAAAAGTGGCCTATATGCATTTTATCAGTTATTTAAAAAGTCCTATTTTACATAAAACAAAAATGAACAAATTGTTAAAAAAATATCTATAATGAATTCTCCTGGATACCCCTGTGGAAGTACAACATGGATTTTTCTTGATTATTTCTTACCAAAACCTTCAGATTAATGACATATGCGTCACTTCATGGTGAAAAAGGATCAATTCCTATACACTAGGTTTCACTAGCTGTTGAGGTGGAGTTTTATTTCCTGTTGTTATACCCCTATAAACTTTTGTTACCAAAAAAAAAAAAAAGTTTTTTATACAGTGGAATTATTGTACTTGATGCTCTGAGAAAGTAGAAAATATTATAAATGATAGATTTATAATATCCCTTTTTAATATTTCTTAGATTAATAAATGTTAATTTTCCTTAATAAATAAATAAATTTCATATATCTCTAGGTATCTAATTACATAAATGTGGGTTTCAGGAGTTATCCATATCTTTTAAGCACTACTTAGAACTTAGTTTCAAAATAAACGACACTGAAACACAGAACCTCACAAATGCATTTTAAATCTTTGTATCACTTTAGGATAAATAATTCATATGTTAGAATTAAAATTACTCATATTTTATGTTACAGCACTAGGTGTTTAAGAAAAAGCAAGAAAGGAAATATAAAATTGTTGACAAGATGCCTCTTCAGTAACTTGCTTTGTTGTTTTCCATTAATATTGAAATTTAACCACCTTTTCTGAATGGTTAACAGAAGATTTGTGGAGCCTGATCAGGCACCGACAACTTAAAGCTAGATAGCATATGGTATCAAACAATACAATGAAGTCCAGTTTGAGGATTTTAAAGAAATTTCTTCCGTCACTTGCAAATACTTAGAATAGAAAAAGGACAATCAGTTTTAAAGATTATTATCTAAGGTAGAATGAATTGTCATGATTTAGATGAATAATATATAGAGGCAAGTTATAATTTCCCTAATGATTTATTTACTCACCTTAGCACAATGCATTAAATAGACTAACTTTAACTTATAATTTATTAAAATTGTCACAGTTCCTTTCTAAAACCATTTCGTTAGCAGAGTCACTGTGTATTTATCGCTGGCAATGAGCATTGAGGTTCTTCATTTATTTATTTAACTAATATGTATTAAAACTGCAGTGTATTCCAGGGCCAGATGACAGAATTGAACAATCAACCTGGGAAGCCAGACAGAAAGGAGGAGGAGGGGCAGGAAAGACTAAAATAGAACAACGAACCCAGGAGAAAGTATAAAGTACAAGACCAAGGGCTGAAAAGTTTTTGAAATCCAAGGTATTTTAGTAAGTATAAGGACAAGGTGAGGGGAAAATTAGAAAAATAGGTTTAAGATCAAGAAGTTGGCCACTTGAGTTCAAAGTTATAGAAATTTTAGCCAATAATGCTGCAGAAGACAATTAAAAGAGGGTGGGTAAACTACCTTAGAGGTGTAAGTCACAGAAATTAGGTTAATCTTCAGGCGAACTTCCATTCTTATAGTTGCTGAAACCACTTCCTGCGTTGATAGGATTTGGGGTGGAGAAGGCCTTTGCAAGCAGGGAGAAAGTCCTCGGTGAAGATAACATATGGCATTAAGGCAGGTACTTTAAGAAGATGTATAGAATAATATGTAAAGATCATGCGTGCATGAAGGCACAAGAATATTGGTCATGTGTCACCAGAGAGCTACAAAAGTGTCACGCCACTTTCATCCAGATAAACATGGGAATAGATTTTCAATTAAAGCAAGAAATTAGGGGGAAAATACTCTTCTTTTACTAAACGCATTGCAATACCAGGTACTTGGTGGTATGTATGTATGTGTGCATTACTTTGAATTTACATTTCTTATATATGTTGCAACTGCTGATGTATTGTTTTAAATTTATCTAATTGCACCTTTTATTTCTCTAATTGCAATGGGGGGTAATGACCAAGTTTTATTCATCTGTATAATCCATTTAACATAACACAACAAACTTATTTTTTTTTTCATAAATACGTTTTGATGAAGAAATCTGTCACTATTAATGAATAACCCTTTCAATGTTACATTTCAAGTTACTAAAAGGGATTGGAGAAACTTACCATGTTCTGCTTTTTATGTTACTTTTGGTGTTTTAAAATATCTTCGATATAGGGGTACCTGGGTGGCTCAGTGGGCTAAAGCCTCTTCCTTCAGCTCAGGTCATGATCCCAGGGTCCAGGGATTGAGCCCTACATTGGGCTCTCTGCTCAGCAGGGAGCCTGCTCCCCTCCCCTCTGCCTACTTATGATCTCTGTCTGTCAAATAAATAAATAAAATCTTTAAATATATATATATATATATATATATATTTGTGTGTGTGTGTGTGTATCTTCAGTGTAGAACTTTTTTAAAAAATTTCTTTTCAGTGTACCAGAATTCATTGCTTATATACCATACCCAGTGTTCTATGCAATAGGTGCCCTCCATAATATCTACCACCAGACTCACCCAACTTCCCACACTCCCTGCCCCTTCAAAACCCTCAGATTGTTTTTCAGAGTCCATATCTCTCATGGTTCATCTACCCCTCCAATTTCCCCCAACTCCCTTCAGTGTACAACTTGATGAATTTTGACAAATATATACATCCTTGCAAATAGTAGTATACTAAAGCCCAATCACAATGGTTGACAAAAGCTGTTGTGCACATTTCTTACTCGTTTTGCTTCAGTAATAAATTTAAAGTAGACCATGGTGACAGTATTTACAATGTGGACATTTGACTGTGCTGCAAAGCAGAACTTCCCCAAACTCCTGCTTCCCAGAAAGCCAGGACACCACTGCTTATCAACATCAACCAGCTCAAGATACACATTGCATGTATATAACTTCATGCCTATTTTAAGTCAATCCCTTGCTAAGCACCCTGGATTTCTATCAACACTGATTAATTCTGCCTGATTCTAAACTTCGCATGAATGAAATCTCACAACGTATAGTGTGTGTTTGTTTTCAGACTTTTGTTTCAGACTCTTAACATAGTATTTTTCATCTTAACATGCGTCATTGTGTGTATCAGTAGAGTGTTCTTTATGGGTGTGTAATATTCCATTCTGTGAATATGTCAAAATTTATATATCCATTCTCTTGTTGATGGACATTCGAGTTGTTTTTTTGTTTGGGGCTATTATCAATAAAACTTCTATAAACATCTTTTGTACACATAGTGCATGTGTATATGTATTCATTACATATTCAGTCCACTTAAGTATATACTTGGGAGTGAAACTGTTTGGTGGTAAGGATAAATGTGTCAAACTTCATAAGAAAGTGCCAGACAGACTTCCAAAGTAATTGTATATTTGTACCAACAATCTATGAGACTGAAATGTCCGCATCCTTGCTAACAGAAGATGTTGTGTTCTGTGGTATTTTTAAAATCTAACCTTAAAATGTAGAACAGTTTATATTCTTCAAACTTTTAACATCCAAATTTTAATTTGAAACTATGTAGATAAGACTACTATTTTTCATAAATTTTATGTTACCATCTAAATTTTATAGAATCTGAATTTAAGAATAGAATATGTTTATAAAATTGCTACATAGTATTGCTCTGAAGATTATGCTTCCACATTACATGTGGTAATCATTTTTTATCATGTGACAGACAAAAAAATAATTCTTATTCCAATTCTACTAAATGCTCTCAAGTATCCCATATTTATCTTCTATCTAAATGCCAAGAAAAAGTTAAATGAACAATGACTTTACAATTTCAAGATACAGTTCTTATAAATTCTGCATTTGTATGTAAATTGTTACATGTTTCATCTGAGTGAAGTATCTTTATCTGCTTTTCAGGTTTCATGCTAACATGGGTCTCTGTACATAGGCTCTTAGTTTTGATACCCTGGGACTAAACTTGATCATTGAATACTCTCCTGGTCATCCTGTAGTCTTCTCCAGGCTGAGAAATGAATTGTAATAGTTCAGGACCTGCTAATATTATGAGCTACTAATATTATGCTTATTCAGGTCCATAAAAATTACTTAATTTAGTAAAACAAAACAAAAATTATCCAAACTTCTTATCTAGATGAACGTACACAAAAATATTTACTTACTATTTACCTAAACAGCTTTTTTTTTTTTTAATTCTTAAACAACTGTTAGCAACATATCTTTTTTGACTGACATTTCCAAGAAAATATTGAATTGAAACACCATTTTTGCAGGAGGCCACCAATTTGTACCTAGAAAGTATGAATGGTTTCTTTCTATTTCAACGGATTATTCTGCTATCATGTAGGTATGGCATTTCTTAAATGATTTATTGAAGCAGTCTTGATTCTTTTCCAAAACTCTATCCAGCCCCATGTTTTAACATAACTTCCAAGAGAAAATATACTTAATTTTATTCTCTTTTATCATCTATTTTATTTTTTTTAAAGATTTTATTTATTTATTTGACAGAGAGAAATCACAAGTAGATGGAGAGGCAGGCAGAGAGAGAAAGAGAGGGAAGCAGGCTCCCTGCCGACCAGAGAGCCCGATGCGGGACTTGATCCCAGGACCCTGAGATCATGACCTGAGCCGAAGGCAGCGGCTTAACCCACTGAGCCACCCAGGCGCCCCTATCATCTATTTTAGATATCAGATTTTTATCAGTAAAATAGGCCATCGGAGATAAGTGAAACAGCTTTTTTTTTTCCTCACTTAGAATAGGAAAATACAAATCATATAGCAACTTTTAAAATACTACTTGACTGAGTAAAAGTCAAATTTAAGAAGTCTCTTGGCTTTTTTTTCTTTCCTTTCTTCTTCTTTTCTTTTCTTAAGATTTTATTTTTAAGTAATCTCTACATTCAACATGGGGCTTGAACTTACAATCCTAAGATCAAGAGTTGTATACTTTACCAACTGAGACAGTTAGGTGCTCCTCATTTGGCCTTTCTAGTGGTTTCTAGTTATCTTTATAATAAATAATACATCTTTCTAGTAAATAACATATAACATGCAATACAATAAATAGATTTATAATAAGTAATATAAGTAACTCATAGGAAGATATATTTGTCATGGGTCAATGGATAGAAAAGTAAAGGAAACCACTTTTATTTTTTCATTTTTTTTACTCCTGAAACTAATAATACAGTATATGTTAACTAAATTGAATTTAAATAAAGATTTTAAAAAAGGGAAACTAAAAAAAAACAAAAATGAAACAAAAACAATAAATGACAATAAATAAATAATAAATAAAGTAAACTACTTTTAAAAGTGAATGGAGAGTAAGAATGATACAAGGTTGATATTTTCTACAAACAAATCTAATTTGAAGCTTTATCAAAGTTCTAATTAAAAACTTAATTAAATATCACAGCAAAGTTTTATTTCTCTATGAAGTTACCCAACGTGAACATTGCATTTTTATGATGTTTTTATAGAAGCAAAAGAATTGTTAAATCAGAAAGAAAAATTGATCAAATAGTTTAATTGAAATGCTCACATTTATTTTATAATATCATGTTATGCAACAAATAATATGCAACAAATAATAAAGTCCAATGATAACCTATAAAGGAGAATCCTATTATGAAATGTCTATTTTAACATTTAGATATTTTTAGATAGCTTGTTCAAGTTCACCCAGCTAAAGATAAGAGAAAAAGGTAATATATTATACAACAATAGTCCTATCTGTTATGTATCATTAGATTGCATTAATAAATAAACTTTTTTCAAAAGAAAAAAGACATCATTACAGATCTTACTGACTGTCTCACACACACACACACACACACACACAGAGAGAATATTATTATAAACTTTTCAGCAACCCACATGAAAGTTTAAGTCAAATGGATAAATAACTTGAAAATAAGATTTACCATAAATGTGACAAGAAAAATAAAAAATATGAGTGAACTCATATATATTAAATAAAAGATCATTATCAAAACATATTCTAAAATGAACATTTCAGATCTTGTTGGCCTTAGTGATCTGAATCTATACATTCCATATGGAAAATGAAGAAACACTTTCTAACACTTTTTATAAAGTTAGTATGACCTTGACATCCAAATATGAAAAAAAAGTTATTGGGAAGATATTATAATTATTACATGAAAGTAAAGATGGCTTAATAAATGAAAAGGAATCAATGAAATTTGTCACATTAACAGAAAAGTATATGTATTTTTCAGAAATGCAGTAATAATTGACAAAAGTCACTTTATTCATGATTAAAAAACATAGCCAACTAAGATTAAAAGGGATTGTTCTTTATCTGATAAGGCATATCTACAAGGAAAAAACAATACAGCATACATTAGATTTAATGGTAGTTACTGAATGCATTTTCTCTGAAATCAGTAAAGAGATAATTATAACTTATACCAACACTTCCATTCAACATTGTACTAGAGAGTTTTGCCAGTACTATAAGAACAGAAAAAGACATGAAGAGTGAAGAATAAATAAAACAGTTGCTATTTACAATGTGTATGTTTAGCACATAGAAATGCAAAAGAATCTAAAAACAAAGCCTTCAAATTAAAAAGTAAATTCAGTAAAATACTGAAAACAAGGTCAACAAGCAAAATTTAGTATATCTATATCTATGTACTAGCAAAAACTATCAAAACTTACATTCTAAAAATGATAACATTTATAATATAAAAATCTTGTTCCTAGGAATAAATATAAGGGAATATGTGCAAGGTCTCTACACTAGAAACTACAACATATTATTGAGAAAATTATTTGAGAGAAATATCTGTCATATGTCAAGTTTCTCCAAATTGATCTAAAAATTCAATATAATTTCAATCAAAATCTCGATAGATATTTGAAGAAAATCACAGAAGCCATGAAGTCTAAGGTTCTTAAATTGATTAGAAAAAAAATTCTGTTCAGCAAAAATAGTATTAAAAAATCAAAAGATAATCTTGTCTAGTAAAAATGAGCTCCTAAAATTAAGTTTAAAAAGATGAAGAGCTCAATTTTAAAATGGTCAAGTAAGTAGTTTATAGCTGAAGAGCTGCAAGCGAGCATATAGTTAAAAAAAAAAAAAAAGATACAATCTTACTCATAAGTACAAATTAAATTAACACTAATATATGATTTTCAGCCATTAGACATATACATTAGTATTTAAAATACATAGTTTAGGCTTAATAATATTGTTGGTGGGGTTGTGGGACAGGCACTTTCATTTATCATTGGAAGTGTAAATGGAACAACCTTTTAAGAAATATCTATCAAAATTAAAATTGCACATCCATTTGACAAATAAAATCCACTGCTACTAAGTTATGTTAGAGATATGGCAATAAAACTAAGTTTTTTGAAAAGCTAAGATTATTTATGACAAAAAAAAAGCTCAAGTGATATAGAGGATTGGATAAATTAAAGGTGTCGTCCTATAATAGAATCCATATAATTACTAAAGGAATTAATGTATTTATGTCTTGGCTCCTAAAACATTGAATAAAAAGGATATAGGCATGTATCTCTTTCTTTTTTAAAATAACTGAAAGTGCTATTTACATTTGATTCTATATCTATATATTCTGGTTTATGGATATTTTCCTTGAAATATACAAAATTTGTGTATATTTTACAAACAATTTGTTTATAACAATTTGTTTATAAAACAATTTGTTTATAATGGTTACTTCTCTTAAAAGTACTAGACATTAGGTATACTAATTTGTAGTTATTATTTATATATTTTTCTTTTGTTTATTCTAACCATTCTACCCAGAAGTTTTACAGATTTGATAAAGTTAATAGAGATAATCTGTATAATCTCATTAAAAAGTGTTTTTACTTTTTTCTTTCTGTGTCTCTGTTTAAAAATAAAAACACTTGAAACACCTGAGTAGTGTAGTCAGTAAAGCATCCAACTGTTGATTTTAGCTCAGGTCCAATCTCAGGGTTGTGAGATTGAGCCCTTTGTCAGGCTTCACACTCAGAGTGTTAAGTTTCTCTCTCCCTCTGCCCTTCCCTTCTCTCTGTCCCATAGATAGATAGATGATAGATAGGTAGATAGATCTTTTTAAAAAATGAAAAAGAAAAACTTGAGTTCTTTTGAAGTGTGGTAGATACACTTCTTCTTACCTTTTTCTGTTAAATATAGCTAACACTCTGGACATCATAAATAAGATAAACATAACAATACTTTGACAGTTGACTGGCTAGAAATCTCAAGACCCAAGAAAATACCAGTAGTAAAACCTGGTGCTTTACTTTTGTTCTAAAATCAGGCTGGGTACTAAGGAAGCAAGTAACATGGAAATACTAGTCGATGGCTCAGACAAATGCCATAGGAGCAGTAAAGGGCCAGCCTAGTGAGATAGAAAACTTTTATTAATAACTGCTCTACTCCAACAAAATACCATTCCACACCCCCATCATACACACAGGTAGCTATATTTCCGTGGCAGCAAAGGTCAAATGGGAAGACTAGACTTCCACGTTTGCCGACTTTAACAAGACATAACTTCCCACCAAGGTGACATCAAAAGTATGATATCAGAGAGAGCCAAATAAGAAGGAGGGTTTTGACCTCTCCTAGGGAATAATTAGGAGTCCCCAGTAGCAGTGTCATTGGAGACAACAAGGGGGACCTGATCTTCTACCTCCCTACTAAGATAGTATCAGAGAAGGCCAAGTTGGAAACAGGGATTTTTTTTTTTTAAGATTTTATTTATTTATTTGGTATAGAGAGACATAGCATGAGAGAACAAGCAGGGGGAAAGGAAGAGGGAGAAGAAGACCTCTCACTGAGCAGGGAGCCTGATGCAGGGCTCAATCTCAGGACCCTGGAATCATAACCTTAGAGGAAGGCAGACCCTTAATGACTGAGCCACCCAGGTGCCCCAGAAACAGGGATTTCATCATTGTTCATTAATAATGAACACAGTGTTAATGGGGGTCATGCAAAGTATGATAACTAGTAACTTCCTTCTGCAACCAAGGCAGCGTCATTGGAAACCTAGTGCAAAGGGGTGCCTGGGTGGCTCTGTTAGATAAGCATCTGCCTTCAGCTCATGTGATGATCCCAGGATCCCTGGGATCGAGCCCTGCATCAGGCTCCCTGCTCAGCGGAGAGCCTGCTCCTCCCTTTCCTTCTGTCTGCTGCCCTTCCTACTTGTGCTATCTCTCTGTCAAATAAATAAATAAAATCATTAAAAAAAAAAAAAAGGAAATCTGGGTAAAAGCCTGAATGCCTTCAAAGTATAGCAGTATACTCTCCTACAGGGGTATCAAAAGAGATAAAGGGAAGTAGAACTCAGTTACCACCATGACTTGGAAGTATCAAGGTGGTGTGCTCTTCCCCTCTAGTGTGGTATCAGAGACGTTAATAAAATACAGTCTCATAATAAAATAGCCAAATGCCTGTGATGCAATAAAAAAAAAAATCATTCTTCATCTAGAGACCAAGAATATACAACTTAAATAAAAAAAGATAATCCACATACCAAAACCAATGTGATAAAGACATTGGAATTAACTAAGATTTCAAAGGAGCCATCATAACTATGCTTCCATAAGCAACTATGAAAATACTTGAAACACATGAAAACATGAAAGTCTCAGCAAAAAGTTGTAGATATAAAAAAGAATCAACTAGAAATTCTAGAAATAAAAAAAGGAAAACCATGACATTTAAAAAATAAATGAAATGAATGTTTCAAGAATAGAATGGGGTGGACACTGAAAACAATCAGTGGTAAAACAATAGAAATTATCCAATCTAAATAAACAAATGGAAAAATAAGTTAGAAAAAGTAAACAGAACCTCAGGAACTCATAGGAAGACTCATAGAAAAAGACCTAATATCCATGTAACTAGAGTCCCAGAGAAAGACCAGAAAGAATACGGGACTGACAAATATTTGAAAAAATAATGACTGAAAATTTCCCAAATTTGGCAAAAGACACAAATCTGAAAACTCAAGAAACTGAGCAAACCCTAAAAAGTATAAACTAAAGGAAATCCATGCCAAGTAACATCATAATCAAACTCTAAAAGCTAAGATGAAGAAAAAATTTTCAAAAGCAGTTTAGAAGTGAAAAAATAATTAGAATTACAGATTTCTCATTAGAAATCACAGAAGCCAGGAAGTAGAATTACATTATCAAGTCCTGAAAACCATCAACCTAGAATTTTATATCCAGAAAGGGTATCCTTCAGGAATGAATACCCATCAGGAAATCAAGAAATTCTCAAATTTCCTCTGAGGGAAAAGGAAGAGAATTTGTCAACAGCAGACCTGCCCTAAAAGAATGGCTAACATAAGTTCTTAAAAAAGAAAGAAAACAGTAAGGAAAAGAATCTTGAGACATCTGGAAGAAACAGTGAAAAATATACATAAATACTATAGCTTTCCTCTTCCTTTTGAGTTTTCTAAATCATGAACATTGTTGAAGAATAAATCATAATATTGTATAAATATGTTGATTTTAAAAAAACCCGCTCATATATCTTTAGTACAAATACCTCAATCTGATAGCATATTTGGCAGTGAATTGTTTTGAGTGACACAAGACCCACCTCTGTGATCCATAGACTATATTACTGGTTAGTTTTCTAAATGAAGACAAATGCTACATTATCTTAATTTTTCATTTTTTAAAAATTTTTATTTATTTATTTGACACAGAGAGACACAGTGAGAAAGGGAGCACAAGCAGAGGGAGTGGGAGAGGGAGAAGCAGGCTCCTGTATGATCAGGAAGCATGATGCAGGGCTTGATCCCAGGACCCTGGGATCATGATCTGAGCTGAAAGCAGACACTTAATTACTGAACCACCCAGGCACCCCTAATTTTTCTTCATTTTAAAATGATAATATAAAATCATGAATTTTATACAGTTGTTTTAATACTTTGTAAATTAGGAAAAATATAAAATACCATAATATAACTTATTATCATTATTTACCTCTTAAAGCATGCTTTTGTTCAAAGGTAATCTATCATGGAATCTATTGTGCTGAAGTATTTAAGAAGTACTGAGATTTCCAATGTATATTGAAATAAATTAAAAAGAACTAAAAGGACTAATGGAAAAGAGAGAAAGATGGATAGTTACATGATAAATCAAGTATAGTAAAATGTTAATGGTTGCTTCTTTGTAATAGATGTATGGGTGTTCACTGTAAATTTATTTTAACTTTTCTGTATTTTTATAAACATAAGAATTTTGGGAGAAAGACTTTCACTTAAAATCTTAATTTCTCATAGATTTTAAGCAAATAAAATGTTACTAAGCATATTGACTAGATAACACATGATAATATATTTTGGGCTACAACAACAGTATTATATTCACAAGAGAAATTAAATACAAGTTCCTTCCTTGTGTGTATGTATGTGTGTGCATGTTCACACACATGCATATACAAATCTAATATGTTTATGAACACACATATATATATGGCCATAAAACATCATAATACAAACAAAATGAAATTAAAGATTCTATCACAAACTTATACTAATGTTTAACTATCTTTACTACCCTTATTAATTTAAAACATTAATGTTAATTTAATAGTAAATTAAGTTAATTAAATACTAATGTTTTAAGGACATTAAAATTAAGGACAATTAAAATTATTTTATTTTATTTGTATAAAACACAATAAAACAGGGACAGTGTTATTGTGTTTTTTTATATCCTTAGCATATGTTAATAAGTTTATATCAAATATCTCAGAGAATCCAAACCCAGACAATATTCTGTCAGTATAGAAGATTTGCCATAATACATTTCATTTTTCCTAGTCAAAAATTTTTAACACCAGATCACTGTAATCACATTCGTTTTCCAAATATGGTAATTATGACCAAAACTTCCCATTGCTTTATGCAGCATTAATGGTAGAATCTGGGTTTGCTAAGTGCATATTCAACTCAATCTTTCTGATACTCAAACCTACAAAAATCAACTTCATTTTTCTGGGTCAAGTTATTGTTCAGGCAAAGAGAAATATACTCAAATTAAGATACCTTTGAAAATGTTCCTCAGGACATTAACCTATTTTTATAAAGCAATATTTTGAGAGGTAAATGTAAATGAGCCATATGGATTGCATTCCACTTGAAATAACTACATGTTGGCAACTTAATGGAAAATGGGCTTGGAAACACTTTGGAATGTGTTAGGTACCAATATCAAGGTCTTTTATGACTATGTTTTATGGTTGTAGTTAACAAGCCACAGTTGAAGAGTAGAATTACCACATATAGCAAGGGTGGCATTTCAGTGGTATGCATGTATTGGAAAGGAATCAGCCTGAGAGTCTTAAAATATGTCAGTCTGGGAGAGTATATCACATTTCATGATACAGTTATACTGGCCTCAGTTATCCTTGGTGGACCCAGAAACCTAGCTAGACTTACATGTATGTAATTCAGTAGAGCCATTCATTATACCTTTCATTTATCAATTATTAATTAGTGCTTTAATTAATTAGTTCTCTAAATTATTATTAGCTTACAAAGATAAGGCAAAAGAAGAGATCTTGACTAAAATCCAATGATTCCCACAATTCATAAGTATAATATATGTCCTTAGTCCCATACCCATATCATCTTGGTACTACTATTTTCATGCATGCCAGACTAATTTCCAATATCTAGCAACTGAATTTATTTCTGAGGTCTTTTTCTGGCCACCAAATTCTGTTCTGCTCATATGCAGTAGGCTGAAGAGCTGGGAAATGAATTCTACTTAAAAACAGCCCTAAGCCAATCTCTTGTAGATGAAATAACACTGAAGTCCATGTTCAGATTCTAGAGTTCCTGATCAGGTATACGCCTTCAGTTACTCACTGTGTCACTTTTTTTCTTTCCTATCTTGTTTCCTCCATTTTCTTACTCATGTTCCCTGACCTTATCCTACAAATAAGTGACCTGTCCTAAAGACCTTATCTTAGGGTCTGTTTCTTGGAAAGCCCAAATTAAGACAGTAGGTATATTAGTCAAGGTTCTCCAGAGGAACGAAATCAATAGAATACATATACAGATATATAAGGGGATTTATTATGGAAATTGTCTCATGGGATTATGGAGGCTGAGATATGCCTCCATATACTATCCATATTCCATAATATGTCATCTATAAGCTGAAGAACCAGAAAAGCTGGTGGTATAATGATTTCAGTCTGAATCTGAACACCTGAGGATCAGGAGCTCCACTGTCTGAGAACAAAATATGGCTATCTCAACTCAAGAAAGAGAGAGATAATTTGCATTTCCTTTGTTGTTTTGTTTTACCTGGACCCTCAGTGGATTGGATGATACCCACTCACACTGGTGAAATGATTTTCTTTACTCAGTGTACTGATTCAAATGCTAATCTCTCTTGTAAACCTTCTCACAAACTAAAGACTTTATACCCAATTCCAACATTGGGCCAGGGAGTCTTCCCACACCACCTCATAATTCTCAGATACCAGATGAATTTTCTATAGTTCAACTCAGTTATGGCACTGCCTACTTGGAAGTAATTGTCAAATCCCGCAGGTTAAGTTCTCGTCCTACAGGACTGCTCCTCTAAAACACAGGCACACACACACTCATCCTTCAGAAGTCAGTTGGAAGTCCAGGTTATCACCTGTATTTCTAACCTATAGGCCTGTTAGGTTTGATTTGATTTCTGACCAACAGGCTCTTTGGGTTTGATTAATTTGTTAGAGCAGCTCTCAGAACTCAGAAAAACATTTTACACATAACATTTCCACTTTATTATGAAAGAAAATAGCTCAGGAACAGCCAGATGGAAGAGATGCATAAGGCAAGGTATGGGGATTTCCATGTCCTGGGAGTGTATGACTGCCCAAATCTCCATGTGTTCACCAACCTAAAAGCTCATTGAAGCCCATCCTTTTAGATTTTTATGACGTCTTTATTACATAGACACAGGTGATTAAATCACTGGTCTTGACAACTGAGTTCAATCTCCAGCCCTTCTCCCCTCCTGAGAAGTAGAGGATCCAACCCTCTAATCACATGGTTGATTCTCCTGAGCATGCTTAGGTAGGGTTCCAGGTGGTGACCTCATTAATATAATAAAAGACACCTTTATCACTCCCATCAGGAAATTCCAGTAGTTTTAGGACCTCTGTATAGGAAACAGTGATAAACACCAATATACATATATCTATACATATACATATACATATACATATGTTTGTTTGTGTGTGTGATATACATACATACATATGTATGTATATTTTGCCTTTGTCCTCTTCTGGCACAGAGCTAAAATTATAAAATCACACAGATACACCTGAAAATAATATTTTACCAGCTATCTGGACATCCCTTAGCCCAGTCAAGTTGAAACATAAAATTAATGACCTCAATAAAAAGGCAGGTAATAAATAAATAAAGCAAATAATCACTAAAAAATGTGGTATGAGCCATAGTAAATATATCTAACACCTTCATGGGAACCAAAGGTGAGTACTACATTCATTGTTCAAATAAGAATAATTTACTGGGCACCATAGTTTAGGCCCCCAATTGGTATAAATATAAACAAACACCAAAGCACTTTCCTAGATATTTATAGTAATGTAAGTTACTAACTGGAGACAGAGAGATCATTTTGCTTAGGAAGAGATGGGGTGGGATGGGTGGAAAGAAGAGAGGATAAGAAGAAAGTAAGTATGGAAAAAGAAAATAATGGAGGCTGAAAAATGTTACTGAGGGTAGACAACATGTTAATTTTACTTTGTAGAATATGGTGATTTTTTTTCATGTAGAATATGGTAACTCCAGTTCTAGGCAGAAGGACAGGAAGTTGAAAGGTCCAGAGACACACCAAATGGCATGGTGATTTAGGGGCAACAGTTGAATATTCTGAGAACACAGCATGAATGTAGAAGACTTCAGGAGGGTGAAACATGAAAGGTATATTAGGGCAAGATCATGTAACCCTTGCATACTACTTGAGTCTGGACTTCATCCTATGACCAACAAGAATCCACTTACCTGAGAGGTCTAATTGACATTCCCCTCTATCCTACATGTTCTGAGAAAGTTTTTTACAAACTGCACTCTGTAATCTGCCTTAGGTTCAATGGTCACTAGAGAACCTAGTGCAAAACATCTAGATGCATTTGAGGATATAAAGTATTTATTCAATATTATCTTTTGTTAGAAGAGTACCAAGTATTTAAACTATAAAGAATCATGGAGAACATCTATCTAGTCCCCTGACTTTGCAGAATCATGACTGAAATACATATATCATAAATCTTAATCTCTTTTCAGTATATTAAATTGTTCTTTAATAAAATTATTTCACTCAAAATAATTGTTTAAACTATGTTGTGTATGCCGGTGTTCCTGAATATAGAGAATAACAAGCATTTTATTTCAGAACTTAACTCTCATAAATGAAACAAGGTTGGTCACATGTTGATTATTACTAATGATATAGGTATTTGTATATGGGCATTCATTATACTATTCTATCTTGATATTTTAAATTATTCACAATTTATGTTTTAAATTATTCACAACAAAATGAAAAATTCAATAATTCTCTAAACAATGATAATTAGTTATCTGTAGCAGATTTTGTCAGGACAACTTTAAGGTCTGGTGCCCCATTCCTGGTTGCTGATCTCCTGTGCACCCTTCTTCAGAGTATTGTCCTTAGTTTATTTTGGGAGCCATCTCACCTGGCTATACCTGGGAGTCTGTCCCTACCCCACCCTCAGGAATGTCCACAGCTCATGACAGAATGATTAGGAAAAAAGTAGTAATAATAGCTCTCTCACCTTTGGGTGAGAAATCCTTGGGTGCAATTCACACTCCAGGACTGCCTGTGGGATTAGGCTGGGGCTAGACTTCTTCTGAGACCCCATCTCTGTTTGGCTTCTTCAAATGTTCCATGCAGTTTTCCTCACAACCCAAAAAGTTTCTCCTGGAACTCTCCTTCACTAAAATATTTGCAAACTAATTTTATCTTGGACTTTTCTTGGGAACTCAGCCTTAAACAATTTTATTTTAAAATTGATGAGAATTAATCTGTTGATTAGAGCATTGGACCAAGTAGGAATTAGTAGTCCTGGCTATGAGATTGGTTCTGTGTTTTCTTAACTGTGTCAATCAACTCTGTGAACATTAGTTTCCTTTAAAGAATGAGGAAAATATTTTCCAGTCTATACAATGTGATACTGTGAGGAAGAAAAGAGATTACACACATGAAAGTACTTTTGAAAATGGAAAATTCTATACAATATGATTATATTATTATGCTACTTTTATAATCTTCAAAAAGTTACAAATTGATACCTGATTATTCATACATTACTGAATTCTATAAACTGTGAAATAATTTTAAGGCAAATAGAATGAAACATGTTTTAATATGCCTCATAACTAGAATGAGTTTTCTTGGTTAATTTATGCCTTTCATTTCTGCATTTTCCTAATAAGACACTGATGCTGGACATAAAGTTGAATATCTGGTGGGAACTGGAATCCCATTTTATCTGTAAAGGGAGCACATTCCCATTTTCCTTTTCAGGAATGAAGGAATTATTTGCAAATTGATTTTTTTTTAAGATTTTATTTATTTATTTGACAGACACAGATCACAAGTAGGCAGAGAGGCAGGCAGAGAGAGAGGGAGAAGCAGGCTCCCTGCTGAGCAGAGAGCCCAATGTGGGGCTCAATACCAGGACCCTGGGATCATGACCTGAGCTGAAGGCAGAGGCTTTAACCCACTGAGCCACCCAGGCGCCCCTGCAAATTGATTGCTAACATCTTTCCTTATGAAGGAAAAACAAAACAAAACAGCAACAATTCAGTTAGTTATATACTGTAATAATAGTAGCCATCATAGATCATGCATTCTACTTTCCAGAATACCCACTGAAAAGGACAAATACCAATTTCTATAATGAAGTGATAATCCAGTAATGTGAGTGCTCACATAATGGAGAATGTAATTCCTTACTACAGTAATTGATACAAGACAGTGCCTGAAATATAATCTGAGTGAAAATAAGTAGAGGGAAATATAGTAAGTAGAGATATCTATGCTTATGATGAATTCCTATTGCTCAAAGAACCACTTTTATTATTTTTTTTGTTTTCCTGTTTCAAATTGTTATTTAAGTTCTAGTTAGTTAACATGTAGTGTAATATTGGTTTCACGATTAGAATTTAATTCACCACTTACCAATAACACCCAGTGCCCATCACAAGTGCCCTCCTTAATACCCATCACCTATTCATCATATCCCCTTGCCCACCTCCCCTCCAGCAACCCTCAGTTTGTTCTCTATGGTTAATAGGTTCTTATGGCTTGCCTCCCTCTCTTTTTTTCCCCTTCCTCTATGTTCACCTGTTTCATTTCTTAAATTCCATATGAATGAACTCATATGACATTTGTTTTTCTCTAACTGACTTATTTTACTCAGCATAATATGCTCTAGCTTCATCCATTTCATTGCAAAAGTCAAGATTTCATTCTTTTTGATGGCTGTGTAATATTACATCATCTATCATATATATATATATATATATATATATATATATATATATATATATATAGATACATAGATAGATCTCCTTTATCCATTTATCAGCTGATGGATATTTGGACTCTTTCTATAATTTGGCTATTGTTGATAAAGCTGCTATAAACATCCGGGTGCATGTGCCATCTCACATCAGTATTTTTGTATCCTTTGGGTAAATACCTAGTAGTGTAATTTCTGTGTCACAGGATAGTTCTATTTTCAACTTTGAAGAACCACTATACTGAAAGCATCACTTTTAAAAGAGTGTCATTGAATTCTCAGATTCAATTACCCATAAATCTGATATAATGTTCTTTTCTCAGAAATATTTTCTGGGAAAAAGAAAAAATACTATTTATAATTAGTCATTCCCCCTTCTCTCTTTATTCATATGCATAGATTTAAAAAATATTAATCCTCATTTATAATCACTATCTTGATAGCTATATCTTTCACATATGATTTTTCTGAAATATGTATGGAATTAACTTAATATATCCAAAATAGAATTCATATTACACATTCTTTTGATACTTCTGAAAATAAACACACTAAAGAGTAATATTGGGTGATCATCTGTGGCTGGAAAGTAGGACATACTAGTTAGATGCCAACATAGCTTAAAGTAATAAATTGTGTGAAACATATAAATTCTATATTTTTTTCTGTTTTCTATTGTAGTTCTTAGCATAACAATACAGATATAAGATAAAGGGCTAGAAATGACTTCCCCATGTTCATCTCCATAAGAACTGACTTCTCAATAGGGAAAATGTAAATACTGATGATTCCCAAAAGCATACTCAGCATATGGAAAAGAAATGTAAAATATTATTGCTTTGAAAATTGGCTGTCCATACTAAAGTGGTTTAATTTAAATAAAAGTTTGAATTTGAAGCAAGAAGGAAAATTAGCATGGACAATGGTTAGCAATTTCTAGGAAGATATCTCTAAAAATTATTTGGAAGCTTGCTTATGAGATGTTATTAAGTATAGGTGATGTGACAGACTCAAGTGTGTGTGTATTCATGACTCAGTCTCAAATTATTCCATTTTCCAATTCATCTAAGGTATCAAGACTGAATTTATCTTGAGTTTCTTTTTTTTTTTTCCTAAAAAAGTTATTGAAATGCCTTGTTTCCTCTAGTTAAGGATAAAGTAGTTTGTAAGTTTGTAACTAAAATCAAAGTGTTTTCTGTTTTTTTAAGATTGTATTTATTTATTTGACAGAGAGAGAGATCACAAGTAGGCAGAGAGGCAGGCAGAGAGAGAGGGGGAAGCAGGCTCCCCGTTGAGTGGAAAGCCCAATGCAGGGCTCAATCCCAGGACCCTGGGACCACGACCTGAGCCGAAGGCAGAGGCACAACCCACTGAGCCACCCAGGCATCCCTCAAAGTGTTTTCTTAAGTGAATGAAAATAGGTGAAAAATGGACAGAGAAGGAGGTAATAATATTCCATGACTGATGAAGTAGAGCCATCTGAATAAAATTAAGTGTGGTCCTGAAAGTGGCCATTCCCATAGGCTATCATAGTTAAGTACTGGTCTTCAATCAGAGACCAAGGTCTTCTTCTGGACACAAACTTTCAAAGGCAGTGTTTTCCACTGCCCTGATGTACACACTCCTACACAGCCACAAGCCTGTGTCCTTGTGCCAAAAAAGAGGAAGACCTCTACAGCCACAATGTTTAACTTTATTTCTCAAACAAGCTGCTGCTTTATTATCATTTACTCTGTCATCAACCTAGAGGCTTAATCTAAGCAACACTGAACAAGTCTTTTACTTACTCCAGCTCAATTAGAGAATGGAAAAAAAATAAAGGAAAGATAATATAAAACATGTTAAATTTAAAATTCTGCATTTTTATCTTTGCAGTTGTACTCCTCCCAAATGAAATAATACTGGATGAAGTTAAGAATGTTAGTATCATTTTAAGAAAACAGAGAAATGGACAGAGATAAATTTACTCTCATGAGATTCTTTCATCAGAATATTTTCCAGCCTTTGGACTCTGTCTATGGTAGACCTGATATCAAGTTTTCATTAGGTTATTTCCAAACTGAAGTAAGCAGGGTATTTTTGAATAAGATCTCTGATTATCATTGGTGATTAGGTATTTCTGTGACAGATTTGTTATCTGAAGTAATATTGATTAATACACTGCTGAAATATTCATTTAGCTTTCTCCTAAGGATTTAACAAATTTTATGTTAAAATGTTATACATTAAGGTTTTAGAAGTCTTAAAGACTTTCAGACTTCTGCTTCTGGGAAGATGAAATAGATATTACATTTGTATATCCTCTGCTAAGTACAGTTAAAAACACTGGACATTATGTATAAAACATAAGATTCTGAAAGACGGAGAAGAGAAGGCAGACCATCCAAAAGTGGACATGTAGTTAGTGAATTTCTTATCTCATATACACCAGACTTGGAGCTGAAGAAACTGACAACCCAGAAACACCAACTGGTGAAGACAAAATTAATAAACAAAAAACAACAAAAACTACTCTCAGCGAAAGGACAAGGTAAGAAGGAACATAACAAGACAGAAAACTTTTGGACAATAAACTCTACTCCAACCTAACACTGTGAAAAAATCAGCCTCATCCCCATCCATGTCAACAAAGGCTGAACAGTAAGCCTAGATTTCTATCCTTTCCTGGATGCAATGAGGTGATCTAATTCATCTTCCTCCACCACCGAGATAGTGTCAGAGAAGGCCAAGTAGAGCACCAATACTTTCATCTCTTTTGGCATTAGCAAGGTTATCTGTCCCCCAGTGAATAATGTTAGTGGGGGCCATGGGGGTTCTGTACTTTTACTGTCTCTCAGGAATAATAAGCCTTTCCTCCCTCTCCCTTCCAGGCAATGTAGGAAGAAACCTAGAAGAGAGTAGGAATTTCAATCATCATCCAGGAGTAAGGAGTGCCCCCTTCTCCCATTATGTAGATGGTGGTTACGCAGGGAGCAACAATGAAGTATCCATCCTTTCTCCGCCAGGGCACTATCAATGGAGGCCTAATGGAAAGTTAAAAATCTCATCTTCACTCACAAAGATAAGTCCCTTCCCCTAAACATCAAAGGAACCTGGGTGGGAAACCCCAAATTCTAATCCTACTGGTAGAGTCTGAACTTCTGCCTTCTGCACCCCCCACCCCCAACCTGGTAGCTATTGAAACAGAGAACCTCTTCTTTCCCTGATGGAGGCATGTCGGACAAAACCAGCTGAAATAGACAGCAGATAGAAGAATAAGACCTACGGTCTGTTACATAATGCTATACATTTTCAGGCTTCAGTAGAAAAATTACACACCATACCAAGAACCAGGAGCATCTCAAACTGAATGAGGATAATCGATAGAGGCCTACACCATGGTGTTAGAATTATCTTAAAAATGATTTTAAGGTAGCCATCATAAAGATTTTTTTTTTTTTTTTTACAAATACACTTGAAATAAAAGGGGAAAAATAAAATATCAGCAAAGAAAAGATATAGAGACAAACAAAATGGAACTTTTAGGGCTGAAAATTTGCAAATAATTCCTTCATTCCTGAAAAGGAAAATGGGAATGTGCTCCCTTTACAGATAAAATGGGATTCCAGTTCCCACCAGATATTCAACTTTATACAAAGGATTATAAGGAATATTATGAAAAATTATATGCCAACAAATTGGATAACCTAGAAGTGGATATATTTCTCACAACATATAACCTCCCAAAACTGAATCAGGAATAGAAAATTTGAATAGACTAATGAATGAACCATGAATGAAATGGAATGAATACTAAAAATGAACAACAAAAAAAGGCCAGGACCAGATGGCTTCGCAAGTGAATTTTACCAAACATTTAAAGAAGAGTTAATATCTATTCTTCTCAAGATATTCCAAAAAAAAAAAATAGATGAGGAAATAAAGCTTTAAAATTCATTTTATGATACCAACATTACTCTGATATCAAAACCAGGTAAAGACACCAAGAAACAAGACCAATATCTCTGATGAACATAGATGCAAAAATCCTCAACAATATGTTACCAAACCAAATCGAACAATATGTTAAAAACAAATCCCACCAAGTGGGATTTATTCCTGCAATGCAAGTGTGGTTTGATATTCAAAAATCAATCAACATGATATATCATATCACAAAGAGAAAAGGTAAAAACCATATGATCATTTTAATACATACAGGAAAAACATTTGACAAAGTACAATATGCATCCATGATAAAAACCCTTAACAAAGTAGATTTAGAAGGAATATACCTCACCATAATAAAGGCCAACATATGAGAAATGCACAGCTAATATCATAGTCAATGGTAAAAAGAGAGCTTTTCCCCTAAAATCAGGAACAAGACAAGGATGTTCACTCTTACCACTTTTATTCACCATGTTACTGGAAATCATAGCCATAGCAATCAGATGAGGAAAAAAAAAAAGAAGACATCTAAATTGGTAAGAAAGAAGTAATGCCACCAATGTTGGCTTTCTTTTTCAATATCCCTTTAGCTATTCGAGGTCTTTTCTGGTTCCATATAAATTTTAGAATTATTTGTTCCATTTCTTTGAAAAAGATGGATGGTACTTTGATAGGAATTGCATTAAATGTGTAGATTGCTTTAGGTAGCATAGACATTTTCACAATATTTATTCTTCCAATCCAGGAGCATGGAACATTTTTCCATTTCTTTGTGTCTTCCTCAATTTCTTTCATGAGTACTTTATAGTTTTCTGAGTATAGATTCTGTGTCTCTTTGGTTAGGTTTATTCCTAGGTATCTTATGGTTTGGGGTGCAATTGTAAATGGGATTGACTCCTTAATTTCCCTTTCTTCTGTCTTGCTGTTGGTGTAGAGAAATGCAACTGATTTCTGTGCATTGATTTTATATCCTGACACTTTACTGAATTCCTGTATAAGTTCTAGCAGTTTTGGAGAAGAGTCTTTTGGGTTTTCCACATATAGTATCATATCATCTGCGAAGAGTGATAATTTGACTTCTTCTTTGCCGATTTGGATGCCTTTAATTTCCTTTTGTTGTCTGATTGCTGAGGCTAGGGCCTCTAGTACGATGTTGAATAGCAGTGGTGATAATGGACATCCCTGCCGTGTTCCTGACCTTAGCGGAAAAGCTTTCAGTTTTTCTCCATTGAGAATGATATTTGCGGCGGGTTTCTCATAGATGGCTTTGATGATATTGAGGTATGTGCCCTCTATCCCTACACTTTGAAGAGTTTTGATCAGGAAGAGATGCTGTACTTTGTCAAATGCTTTTTCAGCATCTATTGAGAGTATCATATGGTTCTTGTTCTTACTTTTATTGATGTGTTGTATCACATTGACTGATTTGCGGATGTTGAACCAACCTTGCAGCCCTGGAATAAATCCCACTTGGTCGTGGTGAATAATCTTTTTAATGTACTGTTGAATCCTATTGGCTAGTATTTTGTTGAGTATTTTCACATCTGTGTTCATCAAGGATATTGGTCTATAGCTCTCTTTTTTGGTGGGATCCTTGTCTGGTTTTGGGATCAAGGTGATGCTGGCCTCATAAAATGAGTTTGGAAGTTTTCCTTCCATTTCTATTTTTTGGAACAGTTTTAGGAGAATAGGAATTAGTTCTTCTTTAAATGTTTGGTAGAATTCCCCCGGGAAGCCGTCTGGCCCTTTTGTTTGGAGATTTTTAATGACTGTTTCAATCTCCTTACCGGTTATGGGTCTGTTCAGGCTTTCTATTTCTTCCTGGTTCAGTTGTGGTAGTTTATATGTTTCTAGGAATGCATCCATTTCTTCCAGATTGTCAAATTTATTGCCGTAGAGTTGCTCATAGTATGTTCTTATAATAGTTTGTATTTCTTTGGTGTTGGTTGTGATCTCTCCTCTTTCATTCATGATTTTATTTATTTGGGTCCTTTCTCTTTTCTTTTTGATAAGTCGGGCCAGGGGTTTATCAATTTTATTAATTCTTTCAAAGAACCAGCTCCTAGTTTCGTTGATTTGTTCTATTGTTTTCTTGGTTTCTATTTCATTGATTTCTGCTCTGATCTTTATGATTTCTCTTCTCCTGCTGGGCTTAGGGTTTCTTTCTTGTTCTTTCTCCAGCTCCTTTAGGTGTAGGGTTAGATTGTGTACCTGAGACCTTTCTTGTTTCTTGAGAAAGGCTTGTACCGCTATATATTTTCCTCTCAGGACTGCATAACAGGAGGTTATAATGTGAGTGCTCTGTTAGATCTTTCCATAAATTGGAAGCTTTTATATAATCTTCAAGTTGTCTATATTCTCCAAAGAGGCATAGCTAATTACAATTAACATAAATGCTTTGTTGTTGCCATTCAAAATGCTTTCTAGTTTGGGTAGCACTAATTCTCTGTTGCTGAAAGTGGATTTGGACATGTTATTAAGCAGAAGCAAGAGTTGAGGAGCAGGTGAACCAGGTGTTGGGTATTAGAGAGGGCACGGATTGCATAGAGCACTGGGTATGGTGCAAAAATAATGAATACTGTTATGCTGAAAACAAATAAAAAATAAATTTAAAAAAAGAGTTGAGGAGTGTTACAGGCTTCCTCTGATTCTTGTCATATAGAAGAGGAAATCCATTTGTGCATTTATAGAGTTTTTTTTTTTAATCAATTATTACCACTCAGTACTTGCACAGGGGATTGGTTGGTGGTTTTTTGTTTGTTTTTGTTTTTGTTTTTGTTTTGTTTTGTTTTGTTTTTTAGGAAAAACAACATGCTCTAAATGTAAGCTTGAGGTATAATTCTATTCATTAAGTTTTCATGTAAAATGAGTGACAGAGTATTAAAATCATAAAGTTTCACATGGAGTCTTTGTAATCTCCAGTAATAGACTTAAGTGTTAATACAAAAGGGCTCCAAAAGGTTATTCCTCTGAAACTTGTTGATAACTTTAAGAATTAACTCAGACACTTACTGTGCATTTACCATATGCAAATTAACATAAAAATAAGTGGTTTTCAATAAATTTGTGGACTTTCAAAAAAAATAAAGAAAGAAGTAAAATTTTCACTATATGCAGATGACATAATACTTTATATAGAAAAGCCTAAAGCCTCCACCAAAAAACTACTAGAACTGAAAAATAAATTCAGTGAGGTAGCAGACTATAAAATTAATATCATACATCCATTGCATTTCTACAGACTAATATTGAAGTAGAAGAAAGGGAAATCAAGAAAATAATTCCATTAACAATTGCACCAAGAACAACAAAATACCTAGGAACAAACTTAATCAAGGAAGTGAAAGGCCTGTACTTTAAAAACTGTAAAACACTGCTGAAAGAAATTGAAGAAAATACAAACAAATGGAAAGACAACCCATGCTCATGGACTGGAAGAACAAATATTCTTAAAATTTCCATACTCCAAGCAATCTACAGATTTAATGCAATCTTTATCAAAATTCCAACAGAATTTTTCACAGAACTAGAAGAAATGATACTAACATTTGTATGGAACCATGACAGTCTAGAAATAGCCAAAACAATCTCGAAAACAAAACAAAACTAAATATATCACAATCCCAGATATGAGGATATACTACAAAGCTGTAGTAATCAAAACATTATGATACTGACACAAAAATAGATACATAAGTCAATGACACAGAATAGAAAGCCCAGAAATAAGCCCATGATTATATGGTCAATTCAATCTTCAACAAAGGAGGTAAGAAAATGCAAGGGGGAAAAGTGTCTTCAACAAATAGTGTTGGAAAACTAAACAGCTACATGAAAAAGAAAGAAAGAAAGAAAGAGAAAAAGAAAGAAAGAAAGAAAGAAAAAGAAACAAACAAACTGGACCATTTTCTTACACCGCACCCAAAAATAAAATCAAAATGGATTAAGGATTTAAATGTGAGACCGAAAACTACAAAATCCTAGAAGGGAGAAGAGACAGTAATTTCTCCAAAATCAGTCATAGCAACGTTTTTGTTTCCTGAGAACAGGAAACAAAAGCAAAAATAAACTATTGGGACTACATCAAAATAGAAAACTGCACGACAAAGGAAACAATCAACAAAACTAAAAGACAACCTATTTAATGGGAGGCTATATTTGCAAATGATGTATCCTATAGAGAGGGAGTATTCAAATACAAAGAACTTATACAATTGAACACACACACACACACACACACATTCAATTAAAAAAAATAGAAGACAACATTTCTCCAAAGAAGACGTTAGATGGCTAACAATCACACAAAAAAATACTCAGTCACTCATGATCAGGAAATACAAAACAAGACCACAATGAGACATCACTTCACATCTGTCTTAATGGCTAAAATCCAAAACAGGAGAAACAGCAATTGTTGTTGAGGATGTGGAGAAGAAGGGCTTCTCATGCACTTGGCAAGAATTCAAACTGGTGCAGAAGCCACTGTGGAAAACAGCATGTAGGTTCCTCAAAAAATTAAAAATTAAATTTCCATATCATCCAGAATTTCTACTCCTGGGTATCTGCCCAGAGATGATGAAAACACTAATTCAAAAAGATATATGAATCCTTATGTTTATCACAGCATTATTTTACCACAGCCAAATTATGGAAGTAGCCCAACAATCCATAAATGAATAGATAAAGAAGATATGCTATATATATACATGGAATATTACTTAGCCATAAAACAGAATGAAATCTTGCCATTTGCAACAATATGGATGTATCTAGAGAGCATAATGCTAAGTGAAATAAGTCTGTCAGAAAAAGACAAATGCCATATGATTTCACTCATTTCTGGAATTTAAAAACCAAACCAAACCAAAACAAAACAAAAACAAAAACAAAAACAAAAAAAAAAAAAAGGAAAGGAAAAAAGATGTAAACCAAAAAACAGACTTTTAACTATTGAGAACAAATTACCAGGGCAGAGGCAGGGGATGGGTATTAGGTGAAGAGGATTGAGAATACACTTATCATGATGAACTATAAGTAATGCGTAGAATTGTTGAATCACATATTGTGTACCTAAAACTAATGTAACACTATATTTCAAATATATTGGAATTATATTTTTAAAAAAGACATATTTAAGGCCTACCATATGAATAATTACATTAAACATAAAGTATCTAAATAAAGAAATGACACAGAGTATTGATGAAGTGTATTGAAAAACATCACTTAAATATATACAGTCTACGACGACCTCATTTAAAATATAACAATATAAGAAAGCTGAAATAAAAGTAATGAAAAAGATCTATTATGTAAACATTAATGAAAAAAATCAGGAGTAGTTATATTAATATTGGAGAAAGCAGACTTGAGAGCAAAGAAAATTAACAGAGGCAGAGAATGTGTTATGCAGTAAAAATAAATGAAAAAGAAGAAAGAAAAGAAAAAAAATAAAAAGGAAATCTACCAACAAGACATAGTAATTTTAAATTTGTATGCACCAAAAAACTAAAGCTGTCAAACGTATGAAGCAAAACTGATAGAAATATACAAATACACAATTGTAGTTGATAACTTAACACTCTCCACCTAACACTTGTAGAATAGGGGTGCCTGGGTGGCTCAGTCGTTATATGTCTGCCTTCAGCTCAGGTCATGATCCCAGGGTGTTGGGATAGAGCCCTGCATGGGGCTCCCTGCTCAGCAAGAAGCCTGCTTCTCCCTCTCTCACTACCCCTGCTTGTGTTCCCTCTCTCACTGTGTCACTCTGTCAAATAAAAAACCCAACAACATCACCAACTAGCATAATATAATCAATATTTCTACGCTGTCTCCAGTAACAGCAGAATGCACATTTTTTCTAAGTGACCATGGAATGTATACTAACAAAAGTTATGCCCTTAGCCATAAGACAAAATGTTTAAAAAACTGAAGATCTTGAAGAATGTATTCTCTGAGCACAATGGAATCAAATTAGAGATCAGTTACAAGACGTTAACAAGAGTATTTCCGAACTAAGAAGCTATATAACACATTTCTAAATATTCCCTGTGTCAAAGAGCTAGCTAAAACAGAGTGGAGAGGCAAATTTATACTACTAAATGAATACATAAGAGTACAAATCTCAATTCAATAATATAACTGCCTACTTCAAGAACCTAAAAAAGTTTAACAAAATAAACCCAAATTAGCAGAAGAAAGCAATATAAGAAAGAAAATCAATGAAATTGAAAACAGAAACATAATGGAGAGACACAATGAAACAAAAAAACGTATTCTTTGGATAAACCAAGAGAACTGACAAGTCTTTCACAACGCTAACAAAGGAAAAAAGGAGAAGACACAAATTGCCAATATCTGGATTATAACAAGAGTTTTACTTATAGTCCCTATAGACTATAGTACCTATATACATCAAAATGATAAGATAATATTATAATTCTGCACACAAACTTTTGACAACTGAGAATAAATGGAAAGGTCCTTAAAAATACAAACAAAACAATGAATTCTGTTATGCTGAAAAGAAAAAAAAAATACAAACTACCATAACTCATCCAAAATCTAACTTGTAATAAAAACTTCCCTCAAAGGAATCTTGGGCCTAGATAGTTTCATTGAAGATTATTACCAAATATTAGAAGAACAAATAACACCAATTCCACACAGTTTCTTCCAGGAAATAAAAGAAGAGGGAATAGTTTTCAAGTCATTTTATGAAGCTAATATTTCCTTGATATCACAACTAGACAAAGAAAAATACAGACCAGTATTCCTCAGATAGACCAAAATCCTTAATAAAATACCACCAAATAAAATTTAGCAATATTTATAAATAATACACTATGACTAACTTTTATCCAGGAATCCAAGTCTGAATCAAAATTCAAAAATCAACCAATATACAGTGTCATAGTGACAGGCTAAAGAAGGAAAATCAAGTAATCATATTCACTTATGTAAAAAAAATTTAACAGAATTAAAAACACATTCATGATCAAAATTTTCAGCAGGTTAGAAATAGAATGAAACTTCCTCAGTTTGATAAAGAACATGTTCAAATTCCTACAGTTGATATTATGCTTCTTGGTGAAAGAGTATTTTCTGCTAAGATTGAAAATTAGGCAAAGATGTCCATTCTTACCATTTTTCATTCAACACAGTGCTAGACATTCTCACTGGTGCAGTAGGGCAAGAAAGGAAAAAAATAAAAAGGTGTATGGATCAGAAAGTAATAAACTGTACATATTTGCAGGTAGCATGATTCTTGTCTGAGTCAGTTAGTCTGCTATAACAAAGCACCATAGACTTGGTGGCTTACAAACAACAGTTAATTTTTCACAATTTTGGAGGCTGGAAGTCTTAGATCAGGGTGCAAGTATGGCTGGGTTCTAGTGAGTGCCCTCTTCTGGGTTGCAGACTGCCTACAACTCCTTGCATTCTCTCATAGCAGAAACAAAGTAAGTTAGCTTTTTGGTTTCTTCTTATAAGGCTGCTAATCTCATTCATGAGGGCTCTACTCTCATGATGTAATTACCTCCCAAAAGTCCCACCTGCAAATACATTAGGGATTAGATTTCAACACATGCATTTTGAGGGTACACGAACATTCAGTCCAAAACAATTGTCTAATTAATGGACATAAAAACTCCTGAAACTAATAAGTGAGTTCAATAAAGTCATAGACTATAAGACCACCTTGCAAAAGTTAATCATATTTCAATATTCAGCTACAATCACATGGAAACAAAAATTAAAAATATAATACTATTAAAATGTCTTAGAAATATAATACTTAAGCCTAAATCAAACAAAATAAGTACAGAATTTACATGGTGAAAACTACAAATGTTAATGAAAGAAATAAAAAAAATAATAATAAATGGAAGACATGATGCAGAAAAGATAAAAACTTTTCATAAATTAATACACAGATTTAACACAATCCCTATCAGAATCTCAGGAAAATTTTTTTTTAGGATATGGACAAAAATTATGTGAAGATTTATGTGGAAACACAAAGAAACTAAAATAGCTGCCACAATGTTGAAAAGCATATAGTAAGAGAAATCAGTTTACCTGATTATGATACTTATTGTATAGCTATAGTAATCAAAACTGTATGGTGTTAGATAGGGAACAGAAACATAAATCAATGGAGAATAGGTATTCACAAACTGCTGCACGCAAATATTCCTAACTGATTTTTGAAAAACAGGTGAAAAGGTAATTCGGTGGAGGAGTCTTTTTGGCAAATGATGCTGGAGGTATTGGATATCCATTTTCAAAAAATGAACTTAAGTCTCACATCTAGTACACAAATTAATACAAATTAGATCACAGATTTATCTATAAAATGTAAAACCATACTTATTTAGAAAATTATGAAGAACTCTTCAAGATCTTGGACTAGGAAGAGTTAGCCTTGACATCAAAATCAAAATTCATAAAAGAAAATTTATAAATTGAACATCAAAATTAAGAAACTTTGGTCTGTAATAACTCTGTTAAGTGGATGAAAAGATAAGCTAGATTGAGAGAAAACATTTTCAAGGCACATATCTGACAGAAAACTAAAATTTAGAAAGCATTCTTAGAATGCAACGGTAAAAAAAGAAAAATTAATTGGGTCATCTGGGTGCCTCAGTTGGTTAAGCATCTGCCCTCAGCTCAGGCTGTGATTCCAGGGTCCTGGGATTGAACCCTGATTGATTCCCTGCTCCACAGGAGAGTCTGCTTCTCTCTCTCCCTCTGCCCCTGCTTTCCCACTCTCTATCTCTTTCTCACTCACTCTCTCTCTCAAAGAATAAACAAAAATTTTAAAAAATCAATTAGAAAATGAGGAAAAAAGACACAAAGATCATTTCACTGATGAGGATATACAGATAGTAAGTAGATACATGAAAATATTTTCAACTTTTTTAGCCACACAGAAAATACAAATTAAAGCCACAAGGAGTGATATCATTATATTTAAAAAAAAAAAAAAAAAGGACTAAAGCAAAGATAGGGAGAACACTATATGTTGGCAAGTATGTGGTGAAACTGGAGTGCTCATATATGTTAGATGGGAATATAAAATAGACAGCCACTCTGGAAAACAGCTTAGTGATTTCTTTAAAAACTAAATAAATGGGGGGGCCTATGTGACTTAGTCAGTAAAGCATGCAACTCTTGATCTTGGGATCATGAGTTCAAGCCCCACATTGGGCATATAGCCTACTTTAAAAACAACAACAACAACAACAAAATATGTGACTACCACACAAATGGTCAATTGCACTCTTGAGCACTTATCCCAAAGAAATGAAAACAAGTTCACACAGAGACTTCTACATGAAAGTTTATAGCAACTTTATTCATAATAGCCTGACACTGGCAACAATTCAGATTTCCACCAATGGATAAATTGTCAAACAGTGGTATTTTCATACAATGGAATACTATTCATCAGTAAAAAGGAACAAACTATGGATAAATGCAACTGTTGAATTTCCACAGAATTACACTGAGAGGGACAAAAGTCAATCCAAAGACTTCTTACCCATATGACTCTATTTATGTAATATCTAAGAATTGCAGAAGTAGAGAACAAAACAGTGATGTGTTTACTTAAGATAAAGGATGTTGTGGTTTTGGGAGGGAAGTGATGTGGCTATAAAATGGCAACATGAGGAATCTTCATGGCAATGGGAATATTCTGTATCTTGACTACAGCAATGTCAGTATCCTGGTTGTGATATTGCACTATAGTTTTGCAAGATACTATCCCTGGAGGAAACTGGTTGAAGGATACATAAAATCTGTTATTTCCTACAGCTGTATAGGAATCTACAATGATTTCCAAATAAAAAAATTGATTAAAATTAAATCATTATAGAGGGTAATATGATTACAAAGAACCATAACCTCTTACTTGTTACTTGGTACTGTATCATACATTTTCCAAGTTATTAAAATTTCTTAGAAAGGAACCCTAACTTAAAAAAAAAAAACTATCTTAGTGATTTCTAACATTTTCCTTGATAAATAAATTATACATCATATATCCTTCTGAATTGATTGCATATAGTTAATATAATACTATTTTTCCTGAAAAAAATAGAATTAATTTATAATTCATCTGGAACTATGAATATAAAAGTCTGTCAAATAAAAATTTCAAAATATTTAAAAACAAAGAAACAATGAGCTATAACTCCATCACAAAACAATCAAAAGCTATAGTGCTATCACACATACCTATCATATTAGTGGATTTTAAAGGCATTATCAAGAAAAAACTTATGATACCCCTTGGCTACATATTGCAACTATTATTAACAAAAATAATTAAAATTTCATAATTTTATCACATATACATATCAGTGGATCACAAAGAATATTCATTAAGAGGATGTATCTTGTGTCGATTATTGAATATATGGGAAAGAAGGCATTATAAATGAAATATTTAATAAATTTCTTTTTTTTCTTTTAATTTTTAATTTTTTATAAACATATATTTTTATCCCCAGGGGTACAGGTCTGTGAATCACCAGGTTTACACACTTTACAGCACTCACCAAAGCACATACCCTCCCCAATGTCCATAATCCCACCCCCTTCTCCCAAACCCCCTCCCCCCAGCAACCCTCAATTTGTTTTGTGAGATTAAGAGTCACTTATGGTTTGTCTCCCTCCCAATTCCATCTTCTACCCACTTAAGCCCCCATGTTGCATCACCACTTCCTCATATCAGGGAGATCATATGATAGTTGTCTTTCTCTGCTTGACTTATTTCGCTAAGCATGATAAATTTCTATTTAAATAAGTATTTACATTCTTAGCAAAATAAATCCACAAATTATAACTAAATTAATGTTAGTAACTTTGCATAATTATATAAAACTAATAAAAAGTAAACCTACCCAAAATAATCCAAGTGAATACATTGGTAGTCATCATAACCAATACCTTGACCACAGAACAAAAATTTTAATATGATCCATTTACCCTTGTGATTAAATGCAGAGATTTTCAAAAAAATTGATGTTCTTTTCCAATAGTTTTCTAAACTCTGTATTTTCCAAAATACAATTGTATTTCCAGGCAAGGCATCCACTGAGTAATTTTTTATCCTAAAATCTGGAATGAGAAGACGATAAAAGCAAGCATAACACTCTCTTCTTGATTTCTCCAGATACTGTATTTTGACTTGTGGATTGACATTAGATATGAAAATGAAAGAAACTCTCAAGTAAGCAGTGGACTTCCTAAAATGAAAAATGAAGTGATCTTTCAGTTTCACTTTATTATATCTTGACACTAATGTTGTACAACTCTTACAACTTCCTCTTTGATATACAGTTAAAAACATTCAGTATTTCCAAAAGAAAGCCTTAAAATTTACTTCACAAATAGGCCTCTATAAGAACCTTTCCAGAATGACTTTAAAAGAGGCATTTAATGTTGTACATAAGAATGCACTGTAAGAGTTCAGCCAATGTCATTAGTTTTACTTTGCAGCTTTTGCTGCTTTTTAAAAATATTTATGTGTTCCTTATAAGTACAGCCAGCTTTAACAGAAACAAATGTGTTTCTTTTTAAAGCAAGATAACTGTTTTGGACTGATAATCGTTCTGAATTTGTGGTATTCTAGAAAAAAATAGATATTATTCTAATATCAGCTCTCTTTCAGCTCCAAGGGTTTTGAATTGAACTAGAATGTATGTAAATCTCTTTAGGAAAAATACCTGTATAAAGTATAAACACAGGTCTTAAATACCAGTCAAGAGACCAGTAACTGCTTGACTCTGGAGAGAAATGGGAGGCAGGAAATGGATGGGATAAAAACATATTTTCATGGTGTACACCTTGCAAGTTATGATTTATTTAACAGTGTGCATGTGTTATCTATTTAAAAGAATGAATACTTAAGTAAATACATTGAAAATGCACAGAAATCGATAAAAACTAATGTGATAAAATCTTATTCTTCATACCTATTTCTTTTTCCTAAAAAAAAAAATCTGTATTTTTGGGACGTTCCATTTGGGAATATTTGAAGACAAAAAATGTTTTAACTTTCAGTGATTTATGACCATGCCTGCCATCGGGTCTGGTATGTTCAGGAATCTGCAAGTAGTTATGTGGCTGCCAATTTGCTTCCTTGGTTGTTACTGATCTGTAGGGCATGTGCCATGAGTAAGTCATAAAACATCACCATGACTTATTTGCTTTTCTAAAAAACAGAGCCGATTATTCCTGTTGCTTTCATGCCTACGGAGGGTATTATAAATAATTTATCAGATACCTTTAGTATGTTCATTGTTTTACCTGGAAAGAAGGCAAGAATGTGACAATTATTATAGTAAACCATAAAGTTAAAAAAATCAATCTATAAAGTATCATGGTTATTAATAAATTCAAATTGGTTATGTTTCTCAGAATAAAGATGATATCTTCATTGTTGATTTTGAGTATTATGAGACCAAAGGAAACCTAACAACGATAGTTATAGACACTTTTGAATGTAACAATCACGAGTGAAACCAGCAAAACCAGAGGAATGGCAGCAGCAAGTAGTTTAAATCCCAAACTAGGTCAGGCTGCTAATGTTTCAGCAGCATAACATTTTCCCAAAACCTCAGTGTCATGAGTTCCTCTTTAGCTTCTTTTTCTCATTTCTGTTTGTAATTATTTAATGGGATATGAAAGCACTGTGTGTGTCAAATGCAGAAATTATAGTCTACCTGCCATGTGATATCCACAGGGAGCTGCAATCAGCTCTTGGAAGCCCAGATACCATCTCTCTGACCAAGATATTCCTAACGGACACAGTTCCAAATGTAATTTCTGTTATCTATTTGTGCAACCAAAATGAAAGAAAGCATCTTGCTTTCGAAACTTTAAAATAGATAGAGAGTTTTGTGGGGGTCTTGAACAATTTTATTATGATAATTTTCAGCATGGAAACTATAGCTATGCCCTAACATGATCAGCCAGTGTTAACTGTCACAGAAGTCTTAGAATTGGTAGTCACCAAAATAAATTTTGGTGAAAAATATTGAAACAGAATCACATCAGTCCTTCGTCAGAAATCAGGGCTTACAAGGAATGTATCCTGAATGGGGTAATAAATTCCAAGAGTCATAAACCCCTTTTAGCTTACATTTCACAGCAATATTAATATGGCATAAAATATTCTGTATATGGATAACTTCCTCAGAGTTTACTATGTTTAGCATTGAAGATTTGGACAAAAAAAAATCATTGCTCTTGCCTTCAAAGAGTTCACGGCATTTTCATCCAGAAGGGAAATTATATCGTAATATAATAAAAGGTATGGTGAAGTAAGCACATACAAAAAATACCCAATTAGAACTAGGGAGGAGTCAGAAGGAAAGGAAAGCCTATTTAGAAGTGAGGATTGAGAAACACATAGACAATAGTCTATAGAAGAAAAAATGAGAGATGCCTTTTAGAGAAAGCAGTCTAGACTTCTTCTTTTTTTTTTTTTTACAACAAAAAAGTGTTGCAAAGGGAAGGATGAAACCTGGAGCATGGTTTGTTTAGGAAACTGTAAGATGGCAAGATGGAAAAGGGAGATGAATGAAATATCACTGATTACTGTAAAAGTAAGTTGGGATCAGCTCATCTACGGCAAGATATATTTGATAGGTTGGAGCCGGGCTGCTGCAGTCCTGATAAAGGCATCAGAAATTGTATAGAGAAACACCCCGGAGTGCTAAAAGAAGTCCTACACTGATCTAAGGATACAAAAAGCAAGAGATCTGTAATTAAAAGAACTAATCCTTCTTCATTTCTACTTAGTAGCTTTTCACTTATGTGGATTATACTAACCAAAAAACTCCAGGTACATCCATTCACCATACTCTTTTCATAAATATTTCCTTTGTAGTGCTTATGTGCTGGCTTCAATTTTCCTTTGTAATGCTTATGTGCTGGCTTCATGCATGGAGAGTTGGGAAAAAGATAATGCTAGCATATGTTGCTGTTTTGTTTTGCTTTGTTTGGGGCTGACAGTGACTAGATGATTAGATCATTTTTCAAGGTACCTATGGAAATATACAATTGTGCACTTTTTTAAAAAGATTTTATTTATTTATTTGACAGAGAGAGACACAAGAGAGGGAACACAAGCAGGGGGAGTTGGAGAGGAAGAAGAAGACTTCCCTGAGCAGGGAGCCTGATGTGGGGCTCAATCCCAGGACGCTGGGACCATAACCTGAGTCCAACATAGACGCTTAACAACTGAACCACCCAGGTACCACACAATTGTGTATTTTTAATAAATACAGACAAACATATAAATCAGGACAGGTTAACAGGAGATGTAAGATGATAACATATATCAATAATATTTGGTACCATAGGAGTATATAAAATCAACCCAGGAAGATCAGAGTGAAATGGAAGCTGAAGATCGCTCTCTGAGAAACTGTGGTGGTTATGACATGGGTGAAGAAACAGATGCCCTTATCCCTGAGAAAAGGTAGAAATAGAAGAAGATAAAAAACCAGAAGAGAGTAATGTTTTAGAAACCAAAAGAAAGGAAAGTTCAATGAAAGATTTCATCAAAGGGATGATGACTAGTTGTAATTTTTTATAAGATGAATAAACTCCATTAGAAGGTTATTAAGGAAGTAGGTTCTCCTGTTCACTTATCAAAACACCAAGAACTTCTGACTTTTGCCAGTTGCAGCTCCACTACCTGCTAGAACACATCTTCCTACTTTGGTCTGAAATATATGAATGACAACTGTTAGCCAAATAGCCAATCACATACAAAAGTGGCCAGCACCAATCATAATTCTTACAATACAAACATGTAAACTTGTGGGGGGTTTTGCATTTATAAGCCTACACTCCCTGCTTGTAACCTGGAGCACACTTTCATCTGACTGTCTCCTGGTATGCAGTCCCTAAACCCCAATAAACAGTTTCAGTTGTTTTAACAAAAAAAAAAAAAAAAAGAATAAAGTCCAGTAAATCTATGTCATGTAGTCATGTGGATTAAATTTTCCATTACACGTAAGTCAAGTAAAGTAAGAAATAAGAACTTTAGTGATAATGACAAGGGTAATTTCATTGTACTGGTCAAAATAAACACGTCAAGGCAGGGCAGTATGCAGAAATGTACAGAGGATTAACATAGAAGATCTTTCTAATAAATTTCAATTGAGTCCTCCAAGTCCAAATTTTAAAATAAATATGTAAAGCACAGCTTCTTGTTTCAATGTCTTCAGATTAGTCATTTTTATTCTAATAACTTTCTCTGTTAAATGTGTATGAATATATATATATATATATATATATATATATATATATATATATATATAAAGAAACACACATGTATTTTCTAAACACATGCATACATTTTTTTTCCAAAATAATTTACTACAGGGTCACTATTCATGAAGAATTTCCATACAAAAAACTTAAAAGGTATCTGAAGGGTCATGGAGCTCCTGAGTGGCTCAGTCAGTTTAGTGACTCTTGGACTGCTCAGGTCATGATCTCAAGGTCCTGAGATTCAGCCCAGAGAAACGAGAGGGGCTCAGCATTCAGAGTGGAACCTGCTTGAGATTCTCTCCCTTTTCCTCTCTCTCCCCTCTGTCCCTTTCCCCTTTTTCTCTATTTCTTTCTCACATAAATAAATAAAATCTTTAAAAGGTATCTAAGGGTCATGAATATAAAACTAAATATTTTAGGGATTGCCTATATTATTTAGAGAAAACTTTAAGAACTTAATAAACTTGTCCATATAGAAACTATTATTTATAAGTCATTCCCACAAATAATTAGGCATTAACAAATTTTCAGAAAGAGAAATTAAGAAAACAATCCCATTTATAATTATGTGAAAAAATAAAATACATAGGAATAAGTTAATCAAGTTAATCAAGGAGGTGAACTATAAGACATTTATGAAAGAAATTGAACACAGTACAAATAAATGCAGAGATATTCTGTGCTCATAGATTAGAAGGACTAATATTCTTAAAATGTCTGAAGCAATCTATTCAATATAATCCCTATTCAAAATTCCAATGATGTTTTTCACATAAATAGAACAATGCTAAAAATTTTTATGTAAACACACACACAGAGGTGCATATGCCAAATAGCCAAAGTTATCTTGAGAAAGAACAAAGCTGGAAGTATCACACATCTTGATTTCAAAATATGTTACAAAGCTACAGTATAACAAAACCCATGTTTATATGCTCAATTAATTTATGATGGAGTCAAGAAATATATAACAGAGAAAGGACAGTCTCTTGAATAATTAGTATTGGGAAAACTGGACAGTTATAGGCAAAAGAATGAAAGTATCACTTTCTTACACTGTACACAAAATTGTTAAAATGGATTAAGAAATCACATGTAAGACCTGAAACATCTAGAAGGAAATGAAGGTAATGGGCTCCACAATATCAGTCTCAATGTTGATTTTTGGGATCTGACTTCAAAAGCAAAAGGAAACAAGTGGGATTACATCAAACTAAAAAGCTTCACAACAAAGGAAGCCATCAGTTAAAGGAAAATGCAACCTACAGAATGGGAGAAAATATTTGCAAATAATATATCTAATATGGGGTTAATATAAAAATATATAAAGAACTCACATAATTCAACATCAAACAAATAATCTGACTTAAAAATGGGCAGAAGATCTGAATAAGCATTTTCCCAAAGAAGACATTCAGATAGCCAATAGGTACCTGAGAAGATATTTAGTGTCATTAATCATCAGGGAGCTGCAAATAAAATTTACCATGAGATACCACCTCATGCCCACTAGAATGGCTATTATCAAAAACACAAGCAATCAGTCAAAATGTGGAGAAAAAGATCCCTGGTGAACTGATGGTGGGAATGTAAATTGGTACACCCACTATGGAAAACAATATGGTTTCCTCAAAAAAACTAAAAATAAAACAGTAACCTTACAGGCAATACAATGGCACTAAATTCATATCTCTCAATAGTTACCCTGAATGTGAATGGGCTAAATGCCCCTGTCAAAAGACACAGGGTATCAGAATGGATAAAAAAACAAAACCCATCTATATGTTGCCTCCAAGAAACACATTTTAAGCCCGAAGTCACCTCCAGATTTAAAGTGAGGGGGTGGAAAAGAATTTACCATGCTAATGGACATCAGAAGAAAGCAGGAGTGGCAATCCTTATATCAGATCAATTAGATTTTAAGCCAAAGACTATAATAAGAGATGAGGAAGGACACTATATCATACTCAAAGGGTCTGTCCAACAAGAAGATTTAACAATTTTAAATATCTATGCCCCCAATGTGGGAGCAGCCAACTATATAAACCAATTAATAACAAAATCAAAGAAACACATCAACAATAATACAATAATAGTAGGGGACTTTAACACTCCCCTCACTGAAATGGACAGGTCATCCAAGCAAAAGATCAGCAAGGAAATAAAGGCCTTAAACGACACACTGGACCAGATGGACATCACAGATATATTCAGAATATTTCATCCCAAAGCAACAGAATACACATTCTTCTCTAGTGCACATGGAACATTCTCCAGAATAGATCACATCCTCGGTCCTAAATCAGGACTCAACCGGTATCAAAAGATTGAGATCATTCCCTGCATATTTTCAGACCACAATGCTCTAAAGCTAGAACTCAACCACAAAAGGAAGTTTGGAATGAACCCAAATACATGGAGACTAAACAGTATCCTTCTAAAGAATGAATGGGTCAACCGGGAAATTAAAGAAGAATTGAAAAAGATCATGGAAACAAATGATAATGAAAATACAACAGTTCAAAATCTGTGGGACACAACAAAGACAGTCCTGAGAGGAAAATATATAGCAGTACAAGCCTTTCTCAAGAAACAAGAAAGGTCTCAGGTACACAACCTAACCCTACACCTAAAGGAGCTGGAGAAAGAACAAGAAAGAAACCCTAAGCCCAGCAGGAGAAGAGAAATAATAAAGATCAGAGCAGAAATCAATGAAATAGAAACCAAAAAAACAATAGAACAAATCAACGAAACTAGGAGCTGGTTCTTTGAAAGAATTAATAAAATTGATAAACCCCTGGCCCGACTTATCAAAAAGAAAAGAGAAAGGACCCAAATAAATAAAATCATGAATGAAAGAGGAGAGATCACAACTAACACCAAAGAAATACAAACTATTATAAGAACATACTATGAGCAACTCTACGGCAATAAATTTGACAATCTGGAAGAAATGGATGCATTCCTAGAAACATATAAACTACCACAACTGAACCAGGAAGAAATAGAAAGCCTGAACAGACCCATAACCAGTAAGGAGATTGAAACAGTCATTAAAAATCTCCAAACAAAAGGGCCAGACGGCTTCCCGGGGGAATTCTACCAAACATTTAAAGAAGAACTAATTCCTATTCTCCTAAAACTGTTCCAAAAAATAGAAATGGAAGGAAAACTTCCAAACTCATTTTATGAGGCCAGCATCACCTTGATCCCCAAACCAGACAAGGATCCCACCAAAAAAGAGAGCTATAGACCGATATCCTTGATGAACAAAGATGCGAAAATACTCAACAAAATACTAGCCAATAGGATTCAACAGTACATTAAAAGGATTATTCACCACGACCAAGTGGGATTTATTCCAGGGCTGCAAGGTTGGTTCAACATCCGCAAATCAGTCAATGTGATACAACACATCAATAAAAGAAAGAACAAGAACCATATGATACTCTCAATAGATGCTGAAAAAGCATTTGACAAAGTACAGCATCTCTTCCTGATCAAAACTCTTCAAAGTGTAGGGATAGAGGGCACATACCTCAATATCATCAAAGCCATCTATGAGAAACCCGCCGCAAATATCATTCTCAATGGAGAAAAACTGAAAGCTTTTCCGCTAAGGTCAGGAACACGGCAGGGATGTCCATTATCACCACTGCTATTCAACATCGTACTAGAGGCCCTAGCCTCAGCAATCAGACAACAAAAGGAAATTAAAGGCATCCAAATCGGCAAAGAAGAAGTCAAATTATCACTCTTCGCAGATGATATGATACTATATGTGGAAAACCCAAAAGACTCTTCTCCAAAACTGCTAGAACTTATACAGGAATTCAGTAAAGTGTCAGGATATAAAATCAATGCACAGAAATCAGTTGCATTTCTCTACACCAACAGCAAGACAGAAGAAAGAGATATTAAGGAATCAATCCCATTTACAATTGCATCCAAAACCATAAGATACCTAGGAATAAACCTAACCAAAGAGACACAGAATCTATACTCAGAAAACTATAAAGTACTCATGAAAGAAATTGAGGAAGACACAAAGAAATGGAAAAATGTTCCATGCTCCTGGATTGGAAGAATAAATATTGTGAAAATGTCTATGCTACCTAAAGCAATCTACACATTTAATGCAATTCCTATCAAAGTACCATCCATCTTTTTCAAAGAAATGGAACAAATAATGCTAAAATTTATATGGAACCAGAAAAGACCTTGAATAGCCAAAGGGATATTGAAAAAGAAAGCCAACGTTGGTGGCATCACAATTCCGGACTTCAGGCTCTATTACAAAGCTGTCATCATCAAGACAGCATGGTACTGGCACAAAAACAGACACATAGATCAATGGAACAGAATAGAGAGCCCAGAAATAGACCCTCAAATCTATGGTCAACTAATCTTCGACAAAGCAGGAAAGAATGTCCAATGGAAAAAAGACAGCCTTTTCAATAAATGGTGCTGGGAAAATTGGACAGCCACATGCAGAAAAATGAAATTGGACCATTCCCTTACACCACACACAAAAATAGACTCAAAATGGATGAAGGACCTCAATGTACAAAAGGAATCCATCAAAATCCTTGAGGAGAACACGGGCAGCAACCTCTTCGACCTCTGCCTCAGCAACATCTTCCTAGGAACAACGCAAAAGGCAAGGGAAGCAAGGGAAAAAATGAACTACTGGGATTTCATCAAGATCAAAAGCTTTTGCACAGCAAAGGAAACAGTTAACAAAATCAAAAGACAACTGACAGAATGGGAGAAGATATTTGCAAATGACATATCAGATAAAGGACTAGTGTCCTGAATCTATAAAGAACTTAGCAAACTCAACACCCAAAGAACAAATAATCCAATCAAGAAATGGGCAGAGGACATGAACAGACATTTCTGCAAAGAAGACATCCAGATGGCGAACAGACACATGAAAAAGTGCTCCATATCACTCGGCATCAGGGAAATACAAATCAAAACCACAATGAGATATCACCTCACACCAGTCAGAATGGCTAAAATCAACAAGTCAGGAAATGACAGATGCTGGCGAGGTTGCGGAGAAAGGGGAACCCTCCTACACTGTTGGTGGGAATGCAAGCTGGTGCAGCCACTCTGGAAAACAGCATGGAGGTTCCTCAAAATGTTGAAAATAGAACTGCCCTATGACCCAGCAATTGCACTATTGGGTATTTACCCTAAAGATACAAATGTAGTGATCCAAAGGGGCACATGCACCCGAATGTTTATAGCAGCAATGTCCACAATAGCCAAACTATGGAAAGAACCTAGATGCCCATCAACAGATGAATGGATCAAGAAGATGTGGTATATATACACAATGGAATACTATGCAGCCATCAAAAGAAATGAAATCTTGCCATTTGCAACAACATGGATGGAACTAGAGCGTATCATGCTTAGCGAAATAAGTCAAGCAGAGAAAGACAACTATCATATGATCTCCCTGATATGAGGAAGTGGTGATACAACATGGAGGCTTAAGTGGGTAGAAGAAGAATAAATGAAACAAGATGGGATTGGGAGGGAGACAAACCATAAGTGACTCTTAATCTCACAAAACAAACTGAGGGTTGCCGGGGGGAGGGGGTTTGGGAGAAGGGGGTGGGATTATGGACATTGGGGAGGGTATGTGATTTGGTGAGTGCTGTGAAGTGTGTAAACCTGGTGATTCACAGACCTGTACCCCTGGGGATAAAAATATATGTTTATAAAAAATAAAAAATTAAAAAAAAAAACTATCTTATGATCCAGCAATCCCACTTCTAGGTATTTATTCAAAGAAAATGAAAATGCCCACTTAAGAAGATATATTCACCTTCATGTTTATTGCAAATTATTTACAATGGCCAAGGTATGGAAACTACCTAAGCATCTGTCAAGGATGCATGCCTAAAGAAAATGCATAAAGAATGAATATATATACACATATACATACACACACACATACAAACACATGAAACAAAATATTATTCAGCCAACAGAATAATTGAAATCTTGTCATTTGTGACAATATGGATGGACCTTGAGGACATTATGCTAGATGAAATCAATCAAAGATACTATATAATCCCACTTATATGAAGAATCTAAAAACAAAAACAAAACAAGCTCACAAAGAACAGATTTTGGTTGCCAGAGTGTGGGAGTAGGAAGACAACAAAATGGGGGGGGTGTTGTCAAAGGGTACAAATTTCTAGTTATAAAATAAATTGGTCATGGGGATGTAATATATAGCATAGTGACTATAGTTAACACTGTATTGCGTATTTGAAAGTTCTAAGAGAGTAGATCTTAAAAGTCCTCAATCACAAGAAAAGAATTGTGTATTACATGGAGCACTGGGTGTGGTGCATAAACAATGAATTCTGGAACACTGAAAAGAAATTAAAAAAAAATAAATTTAAAAAAAAAATCATGTAACTATGTATGGTGAATGATATTAACTAGACTTACTATGAGGGTCATTTTGCAATATAAGCAAATATTAAATCATTGTGTTATATACCTAACATACTCTTATTGTCAATTATATTTCAATTTAAAAAAAGGAAGGCATTGACAAAATCTAAATGTAACAACAAAGGAGAAGATATTTACTATCTTAGAAGCAGAAGAGGGGACATTGCTTAAAGGGGATGGGAAGGAAGGTTCAGATTAGGATACCCTGGGTTTATCTCTAAAGTCAGTTGAGATGAAGCACTTGGGGAAGGTCAGTCCAGAGACTTAGGTTTGGATACTGTCGACACATAGATCAGTATTTCTCAAATTGTAGTCTGTGAGTCACCTGTATTAGAACCATATGGGAGTGATTGTTTAAAAAGCTGACAATCTAGATGCCCTTTCAGGCCTACTTATTCAGAATCTCTGGGAGAGTGTCCCTAAAATCTCTAGGTTTAACTGAACATCCCATATAATTCTTAACCTCACTAAAGTTTGGTAAATGGTTTCTTGTGTATGGCAATAGATGGATTACCTAAGGTGTGAATATAGAATTTGTTCCTTTTTAAACTCCTGTCTGGTAGCAAAACCTTTATGTCCAGTAGCAATATCTTTCCTGGAATTTATTGTATAATCAATAAATGATTGCTACTATTATTTTTGAATTTTATAGGAAATAATGCATAGTATGCAGCAAGAATCACAAACATGTTCATTTTTTTTTTTAATTTAGTAATATCACTTCTGGGAATTTATTTGTTGTTTATTTTTAAAGATTTTATTTGTTTATTTGACAGAGTGAGACCCAGTGAGAGAGGGAACACAAGCAAAGGGAGTGGGAGAGGGAGAAGCAGGCTCCCTGCTGAGCATGGAGCACGGTGTAGGACTTGATCCCAGGACCCTGGGATCATGACCTGAGCCAAAGGCAGAGGCTTAATGACTGAGCCACCCAGGCACCTACTTCTGGGAATTTATGTTAAGTAATAATCCAATAGGAAAGAAAATATAATCTATGGAGATGTTAATATAACATATTTATAATAGCAAACAGTGGAAGAAGCAAATGCCAAAAAATAGGGATATGATGAAGTAAGAAAGAGGTTTTTTATCTACTGTATCACATTATTTTGTTACAACTAGAAATAGTTATTATAAAAAATATGAAGCAACATAAAAAAATACATATTAGGATAATGTTAGAAAAGAAATTTTATCTATGCTATGGTTACTACTATAAAAAATGATATGTTGTGTGTAAGTACTAAAAGAAATAAAAATAAAAGCCACTTTATTTGATAAATTATAGTATGTCATTTTACAATTCTTTCAGTTAATTATGCCAGAATGTTATCTGTATTGTAAATATTTCTGATTTAAAAATCTATAATACCCCACTCAATCATTTCAAATTTCTATAAAAGTGGAATTTGGTTCAATGAGGCTTAATTTTACTCAAATAAAATATCTGCTCTAAAAGAGGAAGTTTTAAAAACAGGCAATAAAAAGGTATCATAATTAACTCCTAGATCACCAATATTTCTTTTTCAAATGAATATCATCAGATGTTCTTGTAGCTTGTTCCAAAATACTTCTGAACGCCACTTTCAAATGAATGGAACTGAAAAAAATAAAATATTTTTCTCTTCCTCCCAACCCTCCCCCATTTCCTTCCTCTCCATTTAGCACAAAAGAATGTGGGAATGTGTTTGAGATTTTATCACTGAATTTTTCCACCTGTTTCATGACATGAAAACATGAACATGCAGGACTCACACAAAAACCTATTTACTTACCCAATACATACAATATAAAATGGTATGTTAAATACTATCTAATGCAACTAAATTAAATACATTAAATTAAAACATTAAATGCCATTAAGAAAGAAGAAGATGGGGGTGCCTGGGTGGCTCAGTGGGTTAAAGCCTCTGCCTTCGGCTCAGGTCGTGATCCCAGGGTCCTGGGATCGAGCCCCGCATAGGGCTCTCTGCTTCTCGGGGAGCCTGCTTCCTCCTCTCTCTCTCTCTGCCTACTTGTGATCTGTCAAATAAATAAATAAAATCTTTAAAAAAAAAAAAAAAGAAAGAAGAAGATGGGTTTGCATAAAAAATTAAAGACCAAATCAGTCTTAGCCTGCTTTTTCTAGTGAACATTTGTTAATTAAATGTTTGTCATGAATGTACAGAATCTGGCCTGTATCTTGTTTTCATTACATTCTAGTACCAAGTCTGCAGAAGTAACTAACTCCTCTCATCTCAAACTCTTGGAATGACTACTGTTACCTAACAAAAAATGAAACTTAGGATCATGAATTACCTCATTAACTTAGGTCAGTTTGCAACACCTTAGAAATACTTATAGGTTGAGGGGCAGAGAGAAAGAAACCCACACAGGTAATAGACACAGATGGTACAAGGAAAGCAAGAAGTTCCATGAAAGATAAAAGTATGTCTTTTAAGGTAGGTAATAGAGTTGGAGGTAAGGGGAAGGAAAGAGAAGAAGTGAAAACAGCAAGTACAAAGAACAGAGGCGAGAATTTGTTATGACAAAGGGATGCAAGAGATTGGTATAATTTAAAGTGAATATTAGTAGCAAAATCTTTGTTTTATATTTTACAAAAGGAGGAGATGTTAACTTGAATGTTATACTGAGAAAGGATAGGATCCAGTGAGGGGGCGGGGAAAGGAGTAGATTATGATTCAGGACAGAGCAGGCAACTGATAATGCAAAGCCTTCTGAGAAGACAAGAACTGTATTGGAGAGCACTTTAATGTATTAATCTTCAATGGAATAATTAACCCTTTTGGATTAGAATAAAAAGAATAAAGATAAGACTACTCATGGAGGAGTCTGACTAAAAGAGGTAGGAAGTTGAGTAGGGGGGTGTGGGAGAGGAAGGGAAGAGCTTGGATTATGAAGAGAATTGTAAGGCTTCAGAATTTTTGTTGAGGCAATAGGATAGAAGCTTTTAAAGGACAAGAAAGAAACTGATAATCCATTGAAGTCCTATCAGACCTGGAAAACAGTGACTGAGTACTGAGGTCAAGTTGCACAGTTTCATAAATTCTCCAGCACTGTTCAGTTATAATTAGTAAGGCAGATGGTTGCACAGATTAAGGATTAGGACTCTGCAAGGGCAGTTTTAAAACGATTTAAAAAAAAAAAAAAGCAATGAAAATGAGGATTCAGGGCGCCTGGGTTGCTCAGTTGGTTAGGCGACTGCCTTCACCTCACGTCATGATCCTGGAGTAGCAGGATCAAGTGCCTCATCGGGCTCCCAGCTCCATAAGTCTACTTCTCGCTCTGACCTTCTCCTCTCTCAAACTTTCTCTCACTGTCTCTCTCTCAAATAAATAAATAAAATCTCGAAAAGGAAAATGAGGATTCAAAGGGTCTTCATGAAAGAACTCAGGTGATTAACTGAGAAAATTCTGCATTGAATAAGAACCTTTGAATGAATATCTGTGTATGTAAAATATAAAATCATGAGGTGCCTAGGTATAGCAAAAAACCATATCATTATCATCAAATAAAAAGGATAATGATCTTCACTATGCAGAAATAATAAGTTAAGCATCAATATTGTAGATATTATGGTACTTTTATTAATTACAAATAAAAATATAACCTTACATTATTTTAAAAGCAAAATGTCTTCTCTATTTAGAGAATAGATAAACATGAGAAGTTGTGATATAGATGTGGGTTGTCCACAGTAGCCTCTTCTGTTAAAGGAAAAGCACTTTTAGAGACTTGGAGTACTGTTAATTCTGTTTCCTAATTATTCCAAACCCAAAACAAATAAGGTAAGTCATTTTTCTCAACTGGCCCTATGAAACATTAGAATGCTTTAGGCTCTTTGGAATTAAGGAGCCATATGGAACTTGTAGTGTACTTATAACTAAGACAGATGGCAGCAAAATGGAGCCAGCCTTGAGGCTGTACAAACCTCCCAGTGACCATGAGTACCCAATTAAGAATTGAGACAAGAGGGAAATGTCATTTCATCTTCTGTAAAATTTATCTGGTGTAAGCATTCTTGCTGCCTTTCATAAACCTGCTTCATGGTCTATGACTCTAAACTAGAGCCAAAGGAAATGTTTTCCTGACCCCTCTTATAGAGGCATCTAAATTCTGGTCCAGTCCTTAGGCTGTTAAGGATTAGAGTTTCTGCTTCTACCTGGGGAAAGCCTAGAAGACTAGATTAATTCCAGCAAGATGAAGATGTAGTATTCCTTTAGCTCCTAAAATAATTATCCCCAGGACTCATTCATGAAACAGTTTCTGTGTATCTGTTTTTTTTTACCAATCATGCTATAGCTCTGATGTACCAAATGGAATTCATAGTTCTGTTTTCAAGGAGGCTAGGAAGGAGAAAGACAAGTAAACCAGGATTATACACAGTAGTTTGGGTATTCTGATCAAAATATAGTTCACTTTGAGAATAAAAAAGAGCTAACTTTCCACTCAAAGAGGGCAAGAGGTTTTCTGAAGGACTCATCTGTGCAGTTTTGAAATATGGAGGTAGATACTTAGAACAGCAACAAAAAAGATGATAGAAGACCACATTCATTTGACAGTGAAGACGTAGCAAGAGCAAAAGCAAATACAACAATAAATAGCATCACTAAATCAGGAACAAGTAGAATATGCTGTGTCTAGAACGTGGGGCACATGGCAGAATACGAGTTGTGGGTGAGGGTGAATAGGTTTGCAGGATCCAGGGATGAAGGCCTTGAGTGGCAGTCTCAGATATTAGATCTATGAAGCTTCCAGGTGAGGCTCTACAAAAGATTGTGGGGTATGAAAATCAGGAGGCCAGAGTGGAGCCCGTGCTGTACTCATGAGAAGATCACTGAAACCATGCATGTGGATCAAGTGACTCATTGGTAGAGTGTACTGAAAAGATCACCGGAACAAGGATAAGAGGGACTACATACATACATATGTTTGTGTGTGTGTGTGTGTGTGTGTGTATACACACGTATTATTTTATGCAACTATATATATGAATTGGTGGATGAAACAGAGATTGTGAAGATGACCAAAAAGATTTAACCAGGGTAGGGCACTGGGGTGGCTCAGTTGGTTAAGTGACTGCCTTTGGCTCAGGTCATGATCCAGGGTCCTGGGTTTGAGTCCCATATCAGGCTCCCCCTGCTCTATGTAGAGACTGCTTCTCCCTTACTTTCTGCCTGCTACTCTCCATCTTGTGCTCTCTCTCTCTCTCTCTCTCTGTGTCAAATAAATATATAAAATCTTAAAAAAAAAAAAAAAAAAAGATTTGACCAGGGTAGATGATGAAAATCAAGACAGCCTAATGTCCAAGAAATGAAAGGAAATAGAGATTAAAGAAAGAAGGTGATCAATAGTGTAAAATAAAACAGAGATCAAGTAATAGAATTATGGAAAAATGCACTTTGGAATCAACAGTGAGAGTGCTTTCACTGAAGTAATAGGAAGTAAAATCCAGATCACCATTGATTAATCAGAAATAGAAATTAGAATGCAAACGCACCAACTGCCAAACACGGACTCAAGAAACTTGACTCACATGACTTAATCCCATGTGAGTGAAGACTGAGAGGTACTGTTTAATTTGGCCTTTCACTGCCCACTCCTATATCCCTGACTCAAATTTACTTCTCAAGGAAGAAAAGCTAAGAAATGGTGTGTCCAAAAATATTTTTTCAAATCAAATGCTGTACTCTAATGTTCTATAATTTACTTGTTCTCTCATTTTTGGAGAATGGGGTGTTCTATATTGGATTTTAAGAAAAACCAAAATCTAGTTTTATCTAGTCTTTGGATTTAAAGGCCATGTTACAAAGACTGTTAATATTTAGTATCAAACAAGAATAGTAAATAATCTGTGATGGTGATTTCCCATGTATATTAATTAATAGATATATATTGTACGCCATCAAAGACCTTCTTTACTTAACTTCAGGTTTTAAGCTCTGTTCCAGTGAGTTGAGAATGCCAAGTAAATGTTAACATTAATATAAATCAGCAGGTGAAAAAAAAATGCTTGTAAATGCTATTGACTGAACCCATAAATTAGTTTTGCCTATTGGAGATAGCATCTTGATTTATATTGGAAAAAGTTCTTTGTTACATTAAAATATTATAATAAAAATATTATAAAAAAGGAAAACTACAAACCAGTATCTCTCGTGAATATAGATGTAAAATTCTTCAATAAAATATTAGCAAATCAAATCCAGTGTAGACAAATAATTACACATGACATAAATTTATATGAGGAAAATGTGAAAGAATTGATAAAAAGCAAATACAAATCTCTTAGAAATAATAAAGTATAGCAAGGTTGCAAGATACAAGATAAATATATAAAAGTCTATTGCTTTCCTATTAAATGCAAAGAAATATTGAAATTTGGGATTAAGAAACAATGACATTTACAACAGTATCAACAAATAAAATGACTATAGGAATCTGCCAAAATATATTTTGGATCTGTATACAGAAAATTATAAAATTGATGAAAGAAAAATCTGAATAAATGAAGAGGTAGTCTGTGTTCATAGGTTGAAATACTTGATATAGTTAAAATATTAATTCTTTGCATCTTATGCAAATTCAGTATAATACCAATAAAGATCTCAGCATGCTATTTTGTAGATGCTAATAATCTGTTCCAAAATTTATATGGAAAGGTAAAATATCTAGAATATTCAATATAATACTGGAGAAGAACAAACTTGGAGGGCTCATGTCACCAATTTTAAGACTTACCATGAAGTTACAATAATCAAGACAGAGTAGTACTGATGGATGGGTTGACAGATTAAAGAATAAATACATAGATTAATAAAACAGGATTGAGTGCCCAGAAATAGACCTACACAAATATAGTCAACTGATCTTTGACAAAGGAGCAAAAGGACAGTCTTTTCAACAAATTCCACTAGCAGATATCCATGTGCAAAAAAAGCAACAATAAATATAGACACAGATTTTACACATTTCCCAAATGTTAATTAAGACTGCATGGCAGACCTAAATGTAAAATCCAAAACTAAATTCTTTAAAAGAAAGCATCGGAAAAAATCTAGGTAACTTTGTGTTTATAAGTTTTCAGATTCAATACTGAAAGCACTAAAAATAGGTAAGTTGTACTTTATCAAGATTAAGTGCATAAAATCCTACAAAATTGCCAGATTTATAAGTAAACAGCTATTAGTATTTGCTTAAGTCATTCAGATGGCTGTAAGACTAATGAATGTTTATTTTATCAGTAATTAATAATAGCTAATATACTTATGATTTTTTTTAAAGATTTTATTTGTTTATTTGACAGAGATAGATCACAAATAGGCAGAGAGGCAGGCAGAGAGAGAGGAGGAGGAAGCAGGCTCCCTGCTGAGCAGAGAGCCTGATGTGGGGCTCGATCCCAGGACCCTGAGATCATGACCTGAGCCGAAGGCAGAGGCTTAACCCACTGAGCCACCCAGATGCCCCACATATGATATTTTTATGGACACAATACTTTAACATATTTCTTGTCTCTGATGTGTAAAGCAGCTCTCTTAGTTGGGAAGAGCAGGACAAATCTTATTACCATCAGATGGAGAGAGAAAACACTCAAAATGTTAAATGACTTGTTACACACAATTTGTCAGCAGCAGCAATAAATCTACAACTCAAACCTTTGACTCCTAAACTAGTGCACCATCCAAAGTTATCAATATCCAGTTGACTTACTAAAAATAACCCTCCATATAACAAACTAAAATAAGGGACAGAACAATGTTACTAAAAATCTAGCCATACTATTATTTCATAGACATTCTTAGTGCATAAGTAACTCTTACAAGTTTTGAGAGGGAAGCCAAAGGATTGCAAAAGTTCCATAATAATAAAAGCAGCCTCCCATCCATTGCTTTCTATCATTTTAGGGCATAGAACCAATTTTCAATACTGTTTCTTCCACCCTCTAGCAATGATATCTTGGGCAAATTATATATCTTTTCTGGAGATTCTATTTTTTATCAATAAATCTGTTATAATGAAAATAGACACCTCATTGTATTGTGAGGATTTAATGCATTAAAGAAAAAAAAAAAGACTCAGAATAGTGCCCCAAAACTATTAAGAATTCAACTATTATTAACTATTCCTTAATTGCTTCTGAAAATAATTTAGGAAATTCTGATTAATTCTGTAATCAGAGACTACTCAGGTCCAATAAACACTTTATGTATAAAGTTTACAACAGCTATGAAGCTAAACACTCAACTTTTTGAATATCTGTTGAAAAATTTATTAGTAATGGTTCTGGTCCTGAGAAAACACACATCCTTCCCTCCCTAAGAAAACTAATATCACCCAAGTAGCTACTGTATACTCATATACAGATAACTGAAAATCTTACATAGAGAAAAACCTTTGGTTGGAGTTCCCAAATTCTAAGCATTTCTGTGATTCAATTTAGTCAATTATTGCTTTTCTCTTTCTGCTATGAAAATATAAACACTGATTCTATAGCCCAATGAGTGAACTGAGCATGAACTCTTGATGAAGTCTCTTTCATGGTAGTGATTAATGGGCTGCAAAGATTTTGAAATAAAAACCTGAAACCACAAACTAGTCATACAGTTGGCTAAATATTTTGTTTGGGTGCTCACACCCAACCTACAGATAACCTTGTGTTGACCCTGTTTTCCAAACCAGGAAGGAAGGGCTGGGGTTTTCAAAAGGGAGATTTGTGGTTTGGGTTTGGTCTGTCTATAAAAAGGGTTGTGGTGCACGGTCTTAACGAAGTTCATCTTCCAAGTCTCTGACAGACTGAGCACAAGGTTCTCACAGAAGCAAGTTGTGACAGCTGGAATTTGGAATCCACAGCCTCTCAGAACAGGCTGCTGATCCCAGACTGATAGTTTTAAACCCCTCAAACGAGCCTGTTACCATTCTTGAAATTTGTTTCAGCAGGCGCCAGGGAGGAATGTTAGTGCCCCTCGTTGCTAGTCAAGAGTCTCATACTAACATAATTCTTAAGAATTTCTGGGGTCTTGGCTCTTGCCTCTTTCAGAGATTATGTTTCCCAGTTGGTGGCAGGACACTGGCAAAACCACATGTTTTGTTTAAACAAGAGTGGTAAGATCAGAAAAGGCCCTTAAGGCAAATGTCAAAAGGCCATCACCATATGAGAGAACTGAGCAAAATACACTAGAATAGGTGGTTTCTCTCCAGCTAGGAAGTAACTTTTAAGTTCTTTAAGGAAAAAAAGTAAAATCTATTTTCTAATTTTAGATACAAATTTTCTCACTTGTATTATCATGAAGTTCATGCAAAAGAAAGAATATTTACAGTCCCTAACTGTTAATTATTTAGAATATAAAGCAAGTTGTAGCTAATAAATGGACTTTGATTTATCTTTTCATCTTCTACTTTGTCTTATGCCTTAGAGTTAAATTATTACTTCTCTCCAAAAAATGAATTAGTAAAGAATACAAAACTTAAGCATTATTTCCATCTTTGTAGTATCTTTTAGAAACCACTTTCAGGTGTGAAGTAGAATTTGATTAATTTTTGGTTGGTAAAAATTAAAGACTGTGATATTTACACAAAGATATGTAATTTTTCCTAAATATTTCAAATTTGTGTTCTGTCACTTATTAGTTTGATCTTTGGCAAGCCTCCAAAACTCTAGAAGCTTATTTTTCTTACAATAACACAGATAATAATAACTATGTGATGGTTATGAGAATTTATTGACTAAATATGAGAATACACTTTGAAAATAATAAAATGATATAAATGTAACATTATATACTATAATCTATGCTCATGTTTATTCAATTTAATCTTTAAAATGTACTGTTATTTATAAATTAGAATTAAAAATCATAGTAGTGATAGGCTTAACAATTTATTTTTTTTTAAGATTTTATTTTTTGTCAGAGATAGAAACAGAGGGAGAGAGCATGAGCAGGGGAAACAGCAAGCAGAGTTGGAGAACCAGGCTCCTTGCTCAGTTCCTTGCTCAATCCCAAGACCTGGGATCATGACCTGAGCCAAAAGCAGATGCCTAAGAAACTGAGCCACTAAGGTTTCCCAGGCTTAATAATTTAAATCAAAAGTATTATTTTTATTTTAAATGACACAATTGAAGCAGTAAAAAAAGCAAACATGAAGAGTTAAACCAGGCCAGTTGGAATTAGGAGAGCTATATAACTACTTTCTAGGAGCTGAAAGGGACAGCCAAGAGATACTTCTGGGACCACAGGACTCCAACTTATCCCAAAAGTCCTAGGAAGGACTATATTTTTTAAAGTCATTTTTTTCAGTGACAGTACATGCTGTCAAGGAGGATGAATTCACAGATAACATTTGCAGGATGCGAAGAAATAAACACCCACAGTGATATTCCTGAGAAACCCCACCACTGTACTCTGGGAAAAGGGAAGGAAGTGCTTAGAAAAATTGAGACTATGCAAACCTAAGAAGGAATACCTAGCAAATTAGTAAAACAACCTAGAATGATTTTTTTTTTTTTTCCTGAAAGCAAGTTTCCAACAAGGAAGATAGAGTTGTGGGTCATCCTGTCAATGGTACTGAGAAGTCTAGTTAGATGAAAAATGGGAAAATGTATAGTAAAGTGGCCAGTAATGAAAATGTATGAGCAGCTTGAATGGCATGATGAAAAAGGAGTATAGATATTAGTCAGCTGAAGTACAAAAGTACAAAGAGCAATGAAGGAAGAAGAGGCAACAAGTGTCAACCACTTCATAGTTGCTCTTTTAAGCTGGGGCACTGATGTTGAAAATGTCCCTAGATACACAAGGCATAAAATATAGTCACAAAAGAGGAAGCAGGATCACTGCTGGAGCACATTCTTTCAGGATCTGAAAGGGTCAAATGCAGTACATGGTGACATTTGACTTGGGCTAGAGAAAGGATAGAAGAAGCCCAGGATAGCATAGATAGGAAATTTATAGATTTGTGAATAAGAAATAAATTGACCATCTTTATCTAATACATGAAATGCCCAGCTTTATGTATTATATTTAGTACATTACCACAGTGCTCAATGCAATAAAAATAGAATGAAAAAATTCATGTACTCATTTTTAGAGTTAAATATTGGCCAATACATTATAGAAAAGATAGAAGAAAAAGATGCCAGTATCAGTGCAGAGAAAAAGAACACTTGTGCACTGTAGATGGGTTTGTAAATTGGTACAGCCACTATGGAAGATCCTCAAAAAATTAAAAAATAGAACTACCATATGATCCAGCAATTCCACTTCTGGGAATACATCCAAAGGAAATGAAAACACTAATTCAAAAAAAAATATCTGCACCTCCATGTTCATAGCAACATTATTTACAATAGCCCAAACATGGAACCAACTCTTAGTGTCCACCAGTTGATGAATGGATAGAGGTGCCTGGGTGACTCAGTTGGTTAAACAACTGCCTTCAGCTCAGGTTATAATCTCAGGGTCCTGGGGTCTAGCCCACATTGAGCTCCCTCTCAGTGGGGACCCTGCTTCTACCTCTCCCTCTGTGGCTCTCCCTGCTTGTGCTGTCTCTCTCAAATGAATAAATTAAATCTTTAGAATTGATGAATGGATAAAGAAGTTGTGAGATTATATATATATATATATATATATATATATATATATGCGTGTGTGTGTGTGTATTATATATTCCATTATATATAATGGAATATATATACATATATATGATGGAATATTGAATTATTAAATTGTTAATTAAATGTATTAAAAGTATTAAAATTAATATTAAAATGAATAGCTTACTTCTCTGACTACCTAATGCATTCTGAAATATCAATATACAATGGAATATTATTCAACCAAAAAAGAGGAAATCCTATCATTTTTGACAATATAAGTGGACCTTGAAGGCATTATGCTAAGTGAAATAAGTCAGATTGAAGAAGACAAATATGAGATGCCTAGGTGGCTCAGTCAGTTAAGCATCTGCCTTCTGCTCAGGTTATGATCCTGGAGTCCCAGATGGAGTCCCACATCATACTTCCTGCTCAGTGGGGAGTCTGCCTCTCCCTGTACCCCTCACCCTGCTCTTGTGCTCTCTCTCTCATTTTCTCTCTCTTTCAAACAAATAAATAAAATGTTAAAAAAAATAAATTAACAGAGGTGGGAGGAAAGGAAGGGGAATTGGAGGAAGGTGGTCAAAATGTACAAATTTCCAGTTATAAGATAAAAAATTACTAGGGATATTATGTACATGATGACTCTAGTTAACCCTGCTGCATGGTACATGGGAAAGCTGTGAGGAATATGTCTAAGAAATCTCATCTCAAGAGGAATTTTTGGTTTTTTTTTCTTTTCTTTATATTGAATCTATATGAAATGATGGATGTTAGCTGAATGTATTATGATAATCATTTCAAAATATATGTAAATCAAACCATCATGCTGTATACCTTAAATTAATTATTGAAATTATGAAAGTAAATTATTTCTCAGTAAAACTGAAAAATAAATAAATAAACCTATGTTAATTTTCTTTAAAATATGTATATTAGCCAAAAGAGGTTCATAAGCAATATACTACAATATAACTATTTATCCATGCATTCATTTTTTCAACAAATATATTAAAAGTTTAGTGAGTATCAGAAACTTGTTTCTATTGAAGCACAAGAAAAAAAGTGAGATTTAGTTGTAACATTAAGGATTACAGCTAAACCTGCAATGACAAAGCTTGACTATAAGGATTCTTTTTTTTTTTTTTTTAAGATTTTGTTTATTTATTTGATAGAGAAAGAGAAAGGTCACAAGTAGGCCAAGAGGCAGGCAGAGAGAGATGGGGAAGCATGCTCTCTGCTGAGCAGAGAGCCCCTTGCGGGACCTGATCCCAGAACAATGGGACCCTGGGACCATGACCTGAGCTGAAGGCAGAGGCTTAACCCACTGAGCCACCCAGGCACCCCGACTATAAGGATTCTTAACTGTCACAATGGATTTCTTGTGGAAAATCAGTATTTTATAGCTTCCTGAAAAATATTATGCTTACTATTTTGCCTAAGTATAAATTTAAGCATGAATCTGTCGCCTGGGTGAGGACAGACAGTATGTCATGTCCAGGGAATGAATCTCCATGTGGGGCATTCCAGACTATGAAATTGAAACTTATATGGCATAAAATTGGTCTCACAAATTTAAGAGCAGGTAAGAATGCAGGTCTCTAACATTTTCCTACTGTGCTAAGTCTCATAAAACAATAAATAAAAATTGTTTTTATACTATTCATAGATATTTAGTAATGTAAGAATGAAAGATGTTTAATATTTTAGTATATTTGTGTTGAGACATTCTTATTGAAAAATGATTCTGACCTTTGGGAAGATATTCTAAATATTCAAGAGCTTGTGTGTGTGTGTTTGTTATTCCGTCACAAAAACCTTAAATAAGTCCAGTGAACACTGAAATTTAGCAAGCACATATACAATATTAATTTTTAAGAACTTATTCTTTCCTTTTTATATATATTTACTGGATATATTTATTTAGAATTACCTGCTATGTTAATAATAAAACTTTAACTTGTGAATTACTTTAAGATCACTCTAGACCCACTCTGACTTTTACATTGAAAACACACAAAAAGTGTAAATTAAACCCTTAGGAAAAATTTAAAAGTTGTCCAGTGATATATATTACATATACACACATACACTACAAAAATTTAAAAGTCTATAAAGATCTTAGTTGTTTTATTTCTCCAGAACAGGATTCTCTAGGGCATCTGGATGGCTCAGTTGGTAAAGTGATTGCTTCAGCTCAGGTCATGATCCCAGTGTCCTGGGACTGATTCTCCCTCTCCCTCTGCCTGCTACTCCCCCTACTCATGCTCTCTCTCTCTCTCTGTCAAATAAATAAATAATATAAAAAAGGAAGAAAGGGATTCTCTAGTGTCTTCTATGCTTTTTTTTTTTTTTTAAGCCTAGCAAGTGTCTTTAAAATCATTATTGTGAATTCTAGTTTGAAAATCTTACTTCTGTCCATACTGAATGAGTCCCTAGGAGTAACTCCTGCCTCTTGTTCTCTTTTTTGAGGTGAGTTTTTCTCTCTTCTCTTTGTATACAGAGAAGAATTGATGAATGAGAACAAAATACTAGAATGACAACAATGATCCCAGAGAAAATACACTAAAAAAATCATATGAGAACCAAAATCTAAATAAATAAATAAATGGAATAAGTAAATAAATGGAATGAATAAATAAATAAATAGAATAGAATCAGACAGATGGACATAACAGAGTATACACACTGGATCTTGTGGGTATTTTCATCTGCTTGCTGGAAAACTCAATCCCAAAATTGTCAAGAAAGAAAAAGTTATATATGTACAAAAATAAAATTAAGTACAATGAAAGTACAGAATGTAACAGCAATAATAAAAATTAATAGTGAAAAAAATAAAAATAAAGAAAAAAAGTATATAAGCAGACAGGTGAACAGAACAGATCAATACACTTTATCCTAATGCATTTTAGTTTCTTAGAACAAACTACAACTCTAAATTGTAAAGAAAGAAAAATATATGTATACAAAAGTAAAATTAAATATATAGAAAGGATAGAATATAACTGTAAAGGTGGAAATTAAAAAAAAAAAAAACTTCAACAGAACAAAAGGTACAGCATGCTTTCTTGATAAAATTCTTCACAGTGTAGGGATAGAAGGTACATACCTCAATAACATAAAAACTATGAAAAACCCACAACAAATATCACTTTCAATGCAGAAAAACTGAGAGCTTTCCCCTAAGGTCAGGAACACGACAGGGATGCCCACTCTCACCACTGCTGTTCAACGTAAGATTAGAAGTCCTAGCCTCAACAATCAAACAACAAAAAGAAATAAAAGGCATCTGAATCATCAAAGAAGAAGTCAAACTCTCATTCTTTGCAGATGACATGATACTCTATGTGGAAAACCCAAGAGACTCCACCCCCAAATTGCTAGAACTCATACAGGAATTTGGCAAGATAGCAGGATATAAAATCAATGTGCATAAATCAGTAGCATTTATATACACTAACAAGACAGAAGAAAGAGAAATCAAGGAGTCGAGCCCACTTACAACTGTACCCCAAACAATAAGATACCTAGGAATAAACCTAGCCAAAGAGGCAAAAGATTCGTATTCAGAAAACTATAGAACACTCATGGAAGAAATTGAGGAAGACACAAAGAAATGGAAAAACGTTCCATGCTCATGGACTGGAAGAACCAATACTGCTAAAATGCCTATGCTACTACCTAGGGCAATCTATACATTCAAGGTAATCCCTATCAAAATACCATCAACTTTTTTTCACAGAGCTAGAACAAATAATCCTAAAATTTGTATGGAACCAGAAAAGACCCCAAATAGCCAAAGGATTGTTGGCTGGGGGGTGGAGGAGGGGAAAGAACTCAAAGCTGACGGGATCACAGTTCTGGACTTCAAGCTCTATTACAAAGCTGCAATCGTCAAGACAGCATGGTACTGGCACAAAAACAGACACATAGATCAATGGAGCAGAACAGAGAACCCAGAAACAGACACTCAACTCTATGGTCGACTAATCTTGGACAGAGCAGGAAAAATATCCAATGGGAAAATGATAGTCTCTTCAACAAATTGTGTTGGGAAAATTGGGCAGCCACATGCAGAAGAATCAAACTGGACCATTTCCTTACACTGCACACAAAAATAAACTCAAAGTGGATGAAAGACTTAAATGTGAGACAGGAATCCATCAATGTCCTAGAGGGGTACACAAGCAGCAATCTCTAACCTTGGCCACAGCAACTTCTTGCTAGACATGTTTCCAAAGGCAAGGGAAACAAAGACAAAAATGAACTACTAGGACTTCATCAAGATCAAAAGCTTTTGCACAGCAAAGGAAACAGTCAATAAAACCAAAAGACACCTGACAGGATGAGAGAGGATATTTGAAAAGGCCTTATCAGATAAAGGGCTAATATCTAAAATCTATAAAAGAACTTAATCAAACTCAACACCCAAAGAACAAATAATCCAATCAAGAAATGGGCAGAAGACAGGAACAGACATTTCTCCAAAGAAGACACACAAATGGCCAACAGACACATGAAAAAATGCCCAACATCATTTGGCATCAGGGAAATACAAATCAAGACCACAATGAGATACCATCTGTCACCAGTCGGAATGGCTACAATTTACAAGTCAGGGAATCGACAGATGTTGGCGAAGATGTGGAGAAAGGGGAATTCTCATACACTGTTGGTGGGAATGCAAGCTGGTGCAGCCACTCTGGAAAACCGTATGGAGGTTCCTCAAATAGTTGAAAATAGAGCTACCCTATGCTCCAGCAACTGCACTACTAGATATTTACCTCAAAGGTACAAATGTAGTGATTCGAAGGGGCATGTACACCCCAATGTTTATAGCAGCAATGTCCACAATATTCAAACTATAGAAAGAGCCCAAATGTGCACCAACAGATGAATGGATAAAGAAGATGTGGTGGAATACTACTCAGCCATCAAAAAAAAAGAAATCTTGCCATTTGCAATGATTGGATGGAGCTAGAGGGTATTATGCTAAGCTAAGTAAGTCAGTCAGAGAAAGACAATTATCATATGATCTCACTCATATGTAGAATTTAAGAAATAAAATAAAGGTTTCTCGGGGAAGACAGGAAAAAAATAAAACAAGATGAAATCAGAGATGGAGACAAACCATAGAAGTCTTAATCTGGGGAAACAACCTGAAGGAATTTTTGGAGTGGGATGAGAGTGTGGCTGGGTGATGGACACTGGGGAGGGTATGTGCTATGTATGGTGAACACTGTGAGTTGTGTAAGATTTATGAATCATAGACCAGTACCCATGAAACAAATAATACCTCATATGTTAATTAAAAAATGTAAACAAATCTATTTTGTCTGATATGAGTATTGCTTCTCCAGTTTTTGTTTTTTATTTCCATTTCCATGGAATATCTTTTTCCATCCTCTCAATTTCAGTCTATGTGTCTTCATATATGTAATGAGTCTCTTTTAGGTAGCAAACCATGCATCATGTTGTTTTTGTTTATATTTTTGTTTTTAATCCATACAGAAACCATATTATTTTTTAGCCATTTAGTCCATTTACATTTAAAGTAATTATTGATATGTAATTAAAGTAATATTGATTGTAAGTACTTATTGCTATTTTAATTGTTTTCTTGTTGTTTTTCGGGTTACACTCTGTTCCTTTCTTCTTTTCTTGATCTCTTCCCTTGTTGTTCAGTTGTTTACTCTAGTAGGTAACTTAGTATTTAGTATTGAATTCATTTCTCTTTCTTTTGTGTGTGTCTATTGTAGGCTTTTGGTTTGTGGTTACCATTAACCACAATTTATATATGCATAAAAATATTATGGCAATTTATTTTAAGTTGATAGTCACTTGTTCACTTATACTCTAAAAGCACTACATTTTTATCCTTCCTCCTCATGTTTTATATTTTTGATTTCATATTTTACATACTTTTATATTGTGTATCCCTTAACTACTTATTGTAGTTACAGTTGATTTTACTATTTTTTATCTTTAACCTTCATATTAGCTTTTAAATTGTCTGATTCACTGTCTTTATTACATATTTGCTTTTACCATTGGGACTTTTACTTATATATATATTTTTTAAACATTCTAGTTATGGTCTTTTGTTTTCTCATTAAGAAAGACCATTTAACATTTCTTGTAAGGCTAATTCTCTATGACAGGAGAATTTCTGCCAGCCTTCCCCCTGAAAGCCCTCTCATCCCACAGTAACTCAGTGATTCTGATCTCTCCTTCTTATCTTTTCTTGTTTTTCTTCTCTTTTCCACCTTCTCAGAAATAAAGAAATGTCTCATTTTTTCTCCTTCCAAGCAGTATAGCCTTAATTCCTTTGAACATCTAAGTTCCCTCGATCCCTCACTATGTCATGTGGTTTATCAAGGTATATTTCTCTAAAAAAGATAGCTCCTACCCTAAGGAGAAGTTCTGGCCAGTCTCTTTGGTGATTGCATTTCTATCTCATTACCAAAGGTCAGAGACAGATCAGTTACAAGGATGCAATGATGATGAATTTAAATGCTGGACAAAAACAAACAATTTCTTTTTATGTAATGATAGGCAGGACAGGTCATGAGTGGAATTAAATTCTAATCTGCCTCAGGGTAGAGAACATTTGTAACTTATCCACTAATGTATCATTAGTGCTTAGCCCAGTGCCTGGCACATAGTAGTCACTAAATGTTTTTGGATTTTGAATAAATATTAATGAGTTTGCAAGTTTCATGACACAAACATTTGATCTAATTAAGTCATTGGAATAAATGATCTGTTCAAGGAAAACAAAAAGAAATGGCCAGTTTATTAAACACAGTTTAATAAAGTTGTTAGCAGTCCTGAGACTGCTATTGCACAATTCCACAATTGTCTGAATAGTAGAAAAAACACTACTGAATAATCCTTTTCATTTCACTTAAAAAAAAAAGAGGGTAAATATTTATAATGTTAATTCTTACTTCACAAAATTGTATAGGCAGAAATAAAGCCATAGATAATCATTTTTGCCTATGTGTACTCCAATAGAAGATATACCATTAGTTCAGGCTCAGAATTAATATTACAAGGTTAAATAAGTGTACATATTACTTGGAAATTTATAATTGAATTATTGAATTAAAGCAAACAGGCACATAACTAAAAGCTTTAACACTGTTAACACCACTTATTCAGAATTATGTAGAATGACAAAGGCCTAATGTGTTTCAACCATTTGTAAATCCAGAACAATGTCAACATTAGCAAAGATGTAGGAGTGATTTCTTCCCATTCCAGGATGAAAAGAATACCTTCACTGATAACAATAGTAAATTAAATAATCAATATATGTGACATACATTAAAAAAAAAACAACAACAGAACAAGAGTTTTAACTGCACAGTCACAGTTACATAAAAACAATAACAGGAATGGTTTCAGAGGATTGTGTCATTAAAAAAAATACTTTTGTCATTTAAACTTACACATATGTTAGAAATATTTTACTTTTGGGAGTGCTGGAACCAATGTTTTCATATTTTATTCTATTTCAGTTTTTCTTCTCATGGATGGTTTTTACATTTTTTAAATTCAGAGTCAAAGTAACAATTCCAATGACTTAATATGTTTTTAACAGACAATTATATATTATTACATAATGTATTTTGGTTTCTAATATTCTACAGGACAAGTTTAATGACTTTGTTAGAGACAGTAATATAAACTTTAGATACTGTTTCAGAACATAAATCTATAAGTTAAATACTCATGAAAACACTTCGAGCTTATTAATGGGTTCCCTCATAAAACAGTCCTTTTAAGTCTTTATTCATCTCTCCTATTTTACAGACTTCAAAACTGGAAAGGCACATGACTTTCTTTTGTTTTTGCCTTTGTTTTTCAGTAGTCCCAAATGTGTCTCAGACAACACAGCAATTTCAACTAAAACATGAGCATATTCTGCAATGTGAATAAACTCAGATTGTTAAGCAGCTCCAATTACAAAAATTCCCACTTTGCTATTCTTCTCAGGGATAGCAAGAGTTGCTAGCATTTCAATTTGAAAAAAAGGAAAAAAAAAACCCACACATAAGGGGAATGAGAATTAATCCATTCTGTATTTTAAAAGTCTGGTGTGGTGAAAAGGAAAAAAAAAAAAGCTTTGATTTGTTGAGTGAATCATTTTTATAAATCTTTTGAATGACTGAAATCCAAATATACAATATATTCATTTTCATGTGTCATTTGTTAGGAACTTATAATTTCATAAATTGAAATAATCATGAATATGATGCAAAATGGGTGATTTAATATTTTTTTTTTTTATGAATGTCTCTCCCACTCCCTGTTTTGCTTCACATCAATTATAGATCCAAGGAGACTGTTGATTTTACTTGGATTATTTATGGCAACATAGTCTGTTTCTGACTTCCTTTGGTGAAAGGTCTCCAAGGAAAATTTCTGGCAGTTCTAAATATTTCTGTATTATCCATTTCATTTTTCTAATATTAACACTTTAGTTGTGTTCATACTATATGTAACTAAAATTCAATTATTTCAAAGTAGGATAATGCTGTTATACACACACACACACAAAACAATATTGATGAAGGAAATAATATGTATATATTTATTTACTTAGTGGTGTGCTTTGTTTTCTTAGCCTACTCAAGGTCCATGTCTTGAGCAAGAAACTTTGTCCTAGTTATGCTACACAAACAGCTTGGGGAGTTACAGTCAGTAGAAGGGAGATAATGTGAAATGCCTTCCAGCAAGTTGAAAGAGTTCAAGCAACTTCCAAAGATACCTCCTAGGATGTAATTTATATGCATAAAAAATCCACCCCATTTTTCTTAAAAAACAAAATGTACCTTTTATCCCTCAACATATTTTTAGTTGTTATTTATTATCATAGATGTTGGAAAAGGAAACACTTATTCATACTACCATTTTCCCAGAAGTATATTTTTTCAAGATATCCTGACAACTTTGCTTACTCAAACTCTAAATGATTCCAAAGTTTTTGTCACCGACTTGAAAAAATTTCAAATTAGCACTCCTAAATTTGCCTCCCGATATCTCTAATTAATCCCCCAACCTTGCTAAAACCATATTACCTAAATTGGTCTTCTGTACTGATAGTCTTCAACATTTGTGGGGTGGAACAACAAAAATTATTTTGTTTTTCCTTCCATAGAACTTTCTTGAAGTCATTATTTGTCTTGAGTGTTTTTCTTCTTTGAATTGTTAGATACATTTTGCTACCTTTTTTTTTTTTTTGAGAGAGAGAGATAGAAAGAGTGTGTACACAAGTGAGAGGGGAGGGGCATATTCATAATATGCTCGTTAGTTGTATTTGCAGTGAATATGAAAGGGAATAACTTCCCACTGGGTCACATGAATTGAGAAAGTATGCAAGTTTTACCAAGGAAAGTTAAAGACAAATTGCCTTTTCTTTGCAGTGCAAAAATTGGAAAAATACAGATATGTGGCTTTTTTGTCCTGTTGTAACATTTTCAATTGGTACTGAAATATATCGGATTTGGAAAGAAGAACTTAACTTCTTAAAAATTTAAAAATGTATCCTAAAAATATGCAATTAAATTCTTTCATCTTGAGTTGCTCACTAGAACTTGGCAAACCTTGGTTGCAGATGGTTTATCTTCTTGCCTTAAGAAATAGTTTTTTTGAAAAAGATGATTGAGAACAATATTTTTCATGCTAAGAATTCCAACATTATAAAAATTAAATCAAAATGTAAGTTGTTAGTCATTATATGTTGGCTCATTTACTATACTCTAGACAATAAGTCTTCTATTGATAAAAGTATTGAAATGAAGAGCTCACTTCACTGGCTACCTAATCTATTTAGCAATATCAATTGCAGAATATCAATATCAATTGCAGAATATCAATATCAATATCAATATCAATTATATGCAAGCTAGAACTCAAGTGAAAAATAAAATGATACAAACAATACTTCAAAAATGGAAAAAAACTGTGTGGTACTACTCAAGTAGGCATATATATCTCTCTGTATATATATAGAGAGAGAGATTCTTTTTATATTACACTGTAACCCAGCAAGTTCTGATTATAGCTCTTACAAGGGAGAGAGATAGGAGATAAAAGACACAAATCTAAAACAAGGAATGTTCACATAAAGGTCAAGGCTAAAACATTGTGGACCTGGTACATTTTTATGAAAGTATACGTCTGCTATTGAATACTAATTTTAGGCTAATTCAAAATATCTAATTTATAGTTTTTTTCTTATTTTGTTAATTTAAATTCAGTTAATTAACATATATTGTATTATTGGTTTCAGAGGTAGAGGTCAGTGATTCATCAGTCTTATATAATACCCAGTGCTCATTACATCAAATGTCCTCCTTAATGTCCATCACCCAGTTACTTACCTCATCCCACTATCCGTCTCCCCTCCAGCAACCCTCAGTTTTTTTTCCTATGATTAATAGTCTCTTATGCTTAGTCTCCGTCTCTGATTTCATCTTGTTTTATTTTTTCCTGTCTTCCCCAAGAAACCTTTATTTTTTTCTTAAATTCTACATATGAGTGAGATCATATGATAATTGTCTTTCTCTGACTGACTTACTTAGCTTAGCATAATAACCTCTAGCTCCATCCACATCATTGCAAATGGCAAGATTTCTTTTTTTGATGGCTGAGTAGTATTCCACCACATCTTTATCCATTCATCTGTTGATGCACATTTGGGCTCTTTCTATAGTTTGGCTATTGTGGACATTGCTGCTATAAACATTAGGGTGTACATGCCCCTTCGGATCACTACATTTGTACCTTTGAGGTAAATATCTAGTAGTGCAGTTGCTGGGGCATAGGGAAGCTCTATTTTCAACTTTTTGAGGAACCTCCATACGGTTTTCCAGAGTGGCTGCACCAGCTTGCATTCCCACCAACAGTGTATGAGGATTCCCCTTTCTCCACATCTTCGCCAACATCCGTCGTTTCCTGACTTGTAAATTGTAGCCATTCCGACTGGTGACAGATGGTATCTCATTGTGGTCTTGATTTGTATTTCCCTGATGCCAAATGATGTTGGACATTTTTTCATGTGTCTGTTGGCCATTTGTGTGTCTTCTTTGGAGAAATGTCTGTTCCTGCCTTCTGCCCATTTCTTGATTGGATTATTTGTTCTTTGGGTGTTGAGTTTGATTAAGTTCTTTTATAGATTTTAGATATTAGCCCTTTATCTGATAAGGCCTTTTCAAATATCTTCTCTCATCCTGTCAGGTGTCTTTTGGTTTTGTTGACTGTTTCCTTTGCTGTGCAAAAGCTTTTGATCTTGATGAAGTCCCAGTAGTTCATTTTTGTCTTTGTTTCCCTTGCCTTTGGAGACATGTCTAGCAAGACCAACACTATTTCTTGAAGACACTATCATTTTCCCATTGGATATTTTTCCTGCTCTGTCCAAGATTAGTTGACCATAGAGTTGAGTGTCTGTTTCTGGGTTCTCTGTTCTGCTCCATTGATCTATGTGTCTGTTTCTGTGCCAGTACCATGCTGTCTTGACGATTGCAGCTTTGTAATAGAGCTTGAAGTCCAGAACTGTGATCCCGTCAGCTTTGAGTTCTTTCCCCTCCTCCACCCCCCAGCCAACAATCCTTTGGCTATTTGGGGTCTTTTCTGGTTCTATACAAATTTTAGGATTATTTGTTCTAGCTCTGTGGAAAAAAAGTTGATGGTATTTTGATAGGGATTACCTTGAATGTATAGATTGCCCTAGGTAGTAGCATAGGCATTTTAGCAGTATTGGTTCTTCCAGTCCATGAGCATGGAACGTTTTTCCATTTCTTTGTGTCTTCCTCAATTTCTTCCATGAGTGTTCTATAGTTTTCTGAATACAAATCCTTTGCCTCTTTGGCTTGGTTTATTCTTAGGTATCTTATTGTTTGGGGTACAGTTGTAAGTGGGCTCGACTCCTTGATTTCTCTTTCTTCTGTCTTGTTAGTGTATAGAAATGCTACTGATTTATGCACATTGATTTTATATCCTGCTATCTTGCCAAATTCCTGTATGAGTTCTAGCAATTTGGGGGTGGAGTCTCTTGGGTTTTCCACAAAGAGTATCATGTCATCTGCAAAGAATGAGAGTTTGACTTCTTTGATGATTCAGATGCCTTTTATTTCTTTTTGTTGTTTGATTGTTGAGGCTAGGACTTCTAATCTTACATTGAACAGCAGTGGTGAGAGTGGACATCCCTGTAGTGTTCCTGACCTTAGGGGAAAGCTCTCAGTTTTTCTGCATTGAAAGTGATATTTGTTGCGGGCTTTTCATAGATGGTTTTTATGTTATTGAGGTATGTAACTTCTATCCCTACACTGTGAAGAATTTTGATCAAGAAAGCATGCTGTAGTTTGTCAAATGCTTTTTCAGCATCTATGAGGGTATCATATGGTTTTTGTCCTTTCCTTTATTAATGTAGTGTATCACACTGATTGATTTGCAGATATTGAACCAACCTTGTAACCCAGGAATAAAACCCACTTGATCCTGGTGAATAATCCTTTTAATGTACTGTTGGATCCTATTAGCTAGTATTTTGGTGAGAGTTTTGGATTTATGTTCATCAGGGATATTGGTCTGTAATTCTCTTTTTTTGATGGGGAATTTGTTTGGTTTCAGGAATCAAATTTAATGCTGGCCTCATAAAATGAGATTGGAATTTCTCCTCCCATTTATATATTTTTTGGAGGAGTTTCAATAGAATAGGTATTAATTCTTCTTTAAAGGTTTGGTAGAATTTCTCAAGGAAACCATATGGCCCCAGGCTCTTGTTTTTTGGAAGACTTTTGATTACTGCTTCAATTTCCTTAATGGTTATGGGTCTGTTCAGGTTTTCTATTTCTTCTTGGTTCAGTTTTGGTAGTTTGTAAGTCTCTAGGAAGGCATCCATTTCTTCTAGATATTCTAATTTATTAGCATATTTTTGTTCATAATATGTTCCTATAATTGTTTGTATTTTTTTTTTTTTTGGTATTGTTGTGATCTCTCCTCTTTCACTGATGATTTTATTAATTTAGATTCTTTCTCTTTTCTTTTTGTTAAGTCTTGCCAGGGTTTTATCAATCTCATTAATCCCTTCAAAGAATGAGATCCTAGTTTTGTAACTATTCTCCTGTTCTTTCGGTTTCTATTTCATTTCTTTTTCCTCTGATTTTTACTATTTCTCTTCCGCTGGTTTAGGCTTTATTTGCTATTCTTTCTCCAGCTCCTGCTCCTTTAGGTGTAAGGTTAGGTTGTATATTTTGAGACCTTTCTTGTTTCTTGAGAAAACCTTGTTGTATTATATATGTTCTTTGTAGGACCAGCTTTGCTGCATCCCAAAGATTTCAACAGTTGTGTTTTCATTTTCATTTGTTTCGATGAAATTTTTTAATTCTTCTTTAATTTCCTGGCTGACCCATTCATTCTTTAGTAGGATGCTCTTCAACAGCCATGCATTTGAGTTTTTTCCAACTTTCCTCTTTTGGTTGAGTTCTAGTTTCAAAGAATTGTCATCCAAAAATATGCAGAAAATGATCCCAAACTTTTGGAACTTGTGACCTGATTTGTGACCCAGGATGTGATCTATTTTGAAGATTGTTCCATTTGCACTAGAGAAGTATATGTATCCTGTTTCTTTGGGATGGAATATTCTGAATATATCTGTGAAGTCCATCTGGTCCAGTATGTTATATAAAGTCCTTATTTCCTTGTTGATATTTTGCTTAGATGATCTGTCCATTTCAGTGAGGTGGGTGTTAAAGTCCCCTACTATTATTGTATTGTTGTTGATGTGTTGCTTTGATTTTGTTATTAATTGACTTATATAATTGGCTGTTCCCATGTTAGGGGCATAAATATTTACAATTGTTAGATTTTCTTATTGGATAGACCCTTTAAGTATGATATAATGTCCTTTCTCATTCCTTATTATAGTCTTTTGTTTAAAATCTGATTTCTCTGATATAAGGATTGCCATCCCAGCTTTCATCTGATGTCCATTAGCATGATAAATGGTTTTCCACTCCCTCACTTTAAGACTAGAGGTGTCTATGAGTCTAAAATGAGTCTCTTGCAGACAGCATATCAATGGGTCTTGTTTGTTGTTGTTGTTGTTTTGTTTGTTTGTTGTTTGTTTTTTAAATCCAATCTGATACCCAGTGTCCTTTGATTGGAGCATTTAGCCCATTTACATTCAGGGTAACTATTGAAAGATATAAATTTAGTACCATTGTATTGCCTGTAAGGTGACTGTTATTGTATCTTGTCTCTGTTCCTTCATGGTCTATGCTACTTTTAGGTTCTCCTTTTGCTTAGAAGACCCCTTTCAATATTTCTTGTAGAGCTGGTTTGGTGATTGCATATTCTTTTGGTTTCTGTTTGTCTGGAAGCTTTTTATCTCTCCTATTTTCAGTGACAGCATAGCTGGATTATAGTATTCTCGGCTGCATATTTTTCTGATTTAGTACCCTGAATATATCATTCCAATCCTCTCTGTCCTGCCAGGTATCTGTGGATAGGTCTACAATCTAATGTTTCTACAATTTTAGGTTATAGATCTCTTGTCCTGAGGCTTTCAGGATTTTCTTTTTGTCTTCAATATTAATAACCTTTTTTATTTCAACTTGGTTAGATTTTATTTCTCCAGAAAGAGATTCTCTAGTATCTCCTATGTATGTTTTTTCAAGCTCAACTAGTATCTTTAAAATTATCATTCTGAAACCTAGTTCCAACATCTTACTAATGTCTACATTGACTAGCTCCCTGGCAATCAGTATTGCCCCTTGTTCTTTTTTACTGAGGTGAGTTTTTCTATTTTGTCATTTTGTCCAGAAAAGAATAAATGAATGAGTGAATAAAATGCTATGAGTGTAATGACAACCCCAGAAAAATATACACTAAACAAATCAGAAGAGACCTGAAACCAAAGGTAGGGAGGGAGGGAAAAAGGTGGGGGGGTATGATCAGGGTGATGAATAGAACAGAGCCACACACTACATTTTTGGTGTATTTTGGTCTATTGGAAGAAACTGCCACCCAAAATTTTAAAGAAAGAAAAACTCATATATATATATACAAAAATAAAGGTAATACAATGAAGAGATGGAATATGACTGTGAAAATGAAAAAGAAGATTTTTATAAAAGGAACTAATAAGAAGTTAGTTGAAAAAAAGAAGAAAAATTAGAAAAAAAAGGAGAGATTACTTATTTGTGGAGCATAACAAATATCATGGAGGACAAGGGGTGTTAGGAGAAGGGAGTTGGGGTAAATTAGAAGGGGAGGTGAATCATGAGAGACTATGGACTCTGAAAAACAATCTGAGGGGTTTGAAGTGGCAGGGGGGTGGGTGGTTTGGGTACCAGGTGGTGGGTATTATAGAGGGCATGGATTGCATGGAGCACTGGGTGTGGTGAAAAAATAATGAATACTGTTTTTCTGAAAATAAATAAATTAATTTAATTAAAAAAAAAGGAGAGAATATGATCAGGTAGTTGAATAGAACAAAGCATACACTAGAATCAGGGTATATTTTGGTCTGTTAGAAGAATCTGTATCCCAAATTTTAACGTGTGTGTGTGTGTGTGTGTGTGTGTGTAAATAAAGATATATATATACATAGTTTTATTACAATGAAGGTATAGAACATGACTGTAAAAATGAAAATTAAAAAAAGATTTTAGGGGCACCTGGGTGGCTCAGTGGGTTAGGCCTCTGCCTTCGGCTCGGGTCATGATCCCAGGATCCTGGGATCGAGCCCTGCATCGGGCTCTCTGCTCAGCGGGGAGCCTGCTTCCCCTTCTCTCTCTGCCTGCCTCTCTGCCTACTTGTAATCTCTGTCTGTCAAATAAATAAATCTTAAAAAAAAAAAAAAAGATTTTAAAAAAGGAATTGATAAGAAGTTGGTTGAAAAGGAAAGCAGAAAATTTTTGAAAATAGTAAAAGAAAAACATAAAGAAAATTTTAAAAATTAACTTTGAAAGATTAAAGAATCATGGAAAAAATCCATGAACTCTGTGCTGTACTCTCTGAGCACTAGAGATTTGCAGCGCTGGAGATTTGCAGTTCTCATTGGTCATTAAACATGTCTGGGTATTCTTGTTGATATTCTGAGGGAGGGGCCGGTTGCATTGCTTCTCAAATGATTTTGCTGGAGGCAGAATTGCACCACCTTTGCCAGGGGCCAGGCTAAATAACCTTCTTGGATTTGCCCTTGGTAGCTTTTGTTCTCTGGAGGGTTTCCACACAATTTTAGGGGATAGGAATGAAAATGGCAGCCTCCCAGTCTCCAGCCCTGGAGGAGCCAAGAGCTCAGGGCTCCACTCCTCAGTGCCTGTGAGTGAAAACCAGTTAGTTACTCTTGTCTCACAGTCTCCGTCCACACTCCATGCTCACCTGGCCTGTAACTGAGTGTTTCTATCTCTGCTACGTGACTCGGTTTAGAGTCTCCAAACCCAACAGATTCCTGCAGTGGACTCCTGTGACCGGCTCCTGTGCTGTTTCTCCCAGGGGATGAAGAGGAGTCTTCCTGGATCTGCCACTTTTGGGGCCTCTGTTCTTCAAGCAGTGGCCCGACAGTGCCATGGATCATGGTTTATGGCAACTCCAAGCTGAGGGTCCACTCCTGGGCTCAGTCTTCAGAGCCAGCCTCCTTCCTCCGATATCTGGAAAATCTGCCATACTCAGGCACCCCCAGTCTTTCTGTGACCCTGAGGGTACTGAGACTACACTGTCCCAGCAAGGGTCCCATCACACTGCATAACCTCCAGAGAGATGTTCCTCACTGGAGCAAATTTCCAAAAGTTCCAATTTTGTGCTCTGACACTCTATTACTTGCTAGTAGCTGGCTGACATAAACTCTCTCATCCCACAGTCTATTTTCCTGTATATTGCTTCAGAGTCACTTCTCCATACATCCTACCTTCCAGAAAATGGCCATTCTTCTGTTCATAGAGTTGCTACTATTCCTTCCTTCAATCTCCTGTTGAGTTTGTAAGGTGTTTACAGTGGTTTGATAACTATCTAGCTGAATTCCTGGGACCAGATGAAATTTAGATCTCTTACTCCTCCACCATCTTGAAGCCTGCTCCCAAGATAAAATAAATTTTAAAACAAAGACTATACAACAAAAGACAAAGAAGAATATTACATAATGATAAAGGGGGAAATTCAAGAAGAGTGTGTAACATTTGTAAATATTATGCACCCAATATAGAAGCAGGTAATTATATAAAGTAAATATTAACAAAGTAATTTATGTCAACAGAAGTCTCTTGGATTTATGAGTTGCAAGGGGTATTAGTTTGAACTCTGGCTCCCACATTTTGTGGATGTCTAAATCTCTCTGCAATAAACTCATAAGTTCTGGGGGTGATCTAATGATCACATTTGTCCTCAAGTACCAAATGTTTTTGTACCAACCAAAAACACATGAAAAACTAGTCCTGCCCATGGTTTCCACAAATGGAAACAATCCATTCACTCCAAGTATTCCCAAAGTTGTAGAATTTACTGAATATTTGGAATCAGAAGAAATGCTTATATTACAAAAATGTGAAAAAACAGTGGCAACAAGAATAGTGACAGAAATGGCTTTCTTGCTTGGTTCTGAAATCTACATTCCAGGTCTTATATCCCTAATCAATTCTGTTACTTTTTTCAGAATCTTTGGGACATGAGTCTTAGCCCTGCTTTTTTTAATCTTTCTCTATCATTCAGTCATCCATTTATTTATTCACCAATTTCTTTATTCATAGTTATGGAACATTTTCTGAGAAGAAGACATGTGGCTGGCAACAAAGTACTTGCTAAAGATACAAAAGTGAGTAAGACTCAGTCTCTGAAGATGCATAGCCCGCTGTGGAAATCACACACAATTATAAAGAAGTTGCAATAGAGAATAGGTGTTAGAATAGAGATTCAGCAAACACTGGGGACATATAAGATGAAGACATATTTGTGTCCAGCTCTTTAGTCTCAGGCAAAACAACCATTCTAGTTTGCTCAGGAATATTGGGTTTCAGAACTAAAAATCTTAGAAAACAAGAAAACTGAAAATTTTGTGTCCTGGGAAACCCATCAGTCCCATGTGAACTGGGACTCTTGGTTGCCCTAATTCTCAAGCAAGATCTGGGTTTCTATTACCTTCTGATAGCCTTGACTGATGCTATATACTTTGGGGGACATTCAAGTTTCAACCCATTCATGATTTTCCCCACTTAAAGCAGTGCACTTTTAGTTTTTGAATTCAGAACTTGATTTATGTTTGTTGCAGACAAATAAGGAAAGAGATAAGTAGTGAGGATGACAATTGCAAAGGCCTGGAGCTATAAGATATCTAAGAGTACAAACTTTTAGCTAGAAAATGCATAAGATCTAAGGATCTAATGTACAATATAGTGACTATAGTTAATTATATTATATTGTATAAGTGAAATGGACTTTATTAATAGATTAGAACCTAAGTGTTCTTGCCAGAAAGAGAGAGAAATATGTGAGGTGATAGGTGTATTAATTAATTAAATCATGGGGAATCCTTATCATAATGCATAGTTTAAATATCTTACAATTGTATTTGTCAATTATACTTTCATAAAACTGAAAAAGCCAAGTAATGAAACAACATAACATGCTCGAAGAATAAAAAGTAGCTCAGTATGGTTGGATACTATGTTCCTTTTGAAGATTAGTAGGAGATAGTTTTAAACAGGTGAGGCAGGAGCTAGACCATGAAAGACCTTGTATATCATGCAGTGGAGTCTGCATTATATCCAGAAAAACATAGGGAGATATTGACTGTTTTTAAACAGGGAACTTATATAGTAAGTTTTATTTTAGTCTAGAGGATTTGACTGGAAGTTGAAAAGGAAATGTAGTAAGTTGACCAGAATTTCACAAAGGCTTTGTCAAGAAAACTGGTGGGGAGGGCATTGTAATATTTGAAGTGAAAGAAGATGAAATTCTGAACTAAGAAATTGGTAGTACTATTGGAGAACAGATGGTACATTCTTTAGATAGCTAATAGGAAAACTGCCATGAGTCCATGGTTGGTCGAATGTGAAGTTGGGAACATCAAGAATCAGTATGAAGGCTAATCTAAGGAGGAGGGATGGCTGAGAAGTAGGAGACTCTGTTTCAACTGGTCCCCTAAAGTGTGCTAAATATCTACTGGAACACTCTAAACACCCATGAAATCAGCAAGACATATAAAATTATACACTTCTGGATCTCTTCAGGGGCAGAAGACATCAGTGAAGAGGGTGCACCTTGCCTGGATCATAGTTGATATATTCAGCTATACATCCCCTCAACTACCTCTTACCAAAAAGACTAGGAGGCGGAACACCGAACAGAGGAAAAATTCAGAGACTGTGCCTTCTTCCACAGAACTATTGGATATGGGAATAAATAGTACGTTAGAAAGGGAATTCAGGGTAACAATTATCCAGGCAATGGCTAGGTTGGAGAAAATCATTAGTGACAACATAGAATCTCTAAGGACAGAAGTGTGAGCTGATCTGGCAGAAGTTAAAAATGCTATCAGTGAGACCCAATCTAATATAAACACTCTAACAGCTAGGGTAACCAAGGAAGAAGATAGAAGAAGTGATCTAGAAGACAAACTGATAGAAAAGAAGGATCAAGAAGAGGCCTGGAACAAACAGCTTAGAAGCCATAAAAACAGAATTAGGGAAATAAACAATGCCATGAAGCATTCCAACATCAGAATTATTAGAATCCTTGAGGGCGTGGGGAAAGACAGAAGACTAGAAGATATAGTAGAACAACTTTTGGATTAAAATTTCCCTAATACCCAACTTTTGTATCAACATGGATGGGACTGGAAGAAATGATGCTGAGTGAACTAAGTCAAGCAGAGAGAGTCAGTTATATGGTTTTACTTATTTGTGGAGCATAAAAAATAACATAGAGGACATAGGGAGATGGAGAGGAGAAGGGAGTTGAGGGAAATTGGAAGGGAAGATGAACCATGAGAGACTATGGACTCTGAAAAACAATCTGAGGGTTTTGGCAGGGAAGGGAGGTTGGGTGAGTTTGGTGGTGGGTATTATGGAGGGCATGTGTTGCATGGAGCACTGGGTGTGGTGCATAAACAATGAATTTTGGTTACACTGAAAAGAAATTAAAAAAAAAAGAAAAAAGAAATTCCCTTATCTGAGGAATGGAACAAGTCTTCATGTCCAAGAGGCAGAAAGGACACCACTCCAAGATCAACAAGTTTAGAAAGACATCCAGACACTTAATTATGAAACTCGTGAATCATAATTTCAGACAAGAGGTCTTAAGGGCAACTAGGGGGAAGAGATTCCCTAAGCACAGAGAAAGGACTATCAGAATAATGTTAGACCTATCCACAGAAATCTGTCAAGCCAGAAAGGCCTGGCAAGACATATTCAAGGCACTAAATGAGAAGAACATGCAGCTAAGAATTCTTTATCCAGCAAGCCTGACAATCAAAATGAATAGAGAGATAAAGAGCTTACAAGACCAGCAAGGTTTAAAAAGGTATGTGACCACCAAGCATGTACGACAATAAATATTAAGGGGGGGGGGGGTTCTATAAAAGAAGAAAGAACCAAAAAGTGACATTACAGAGACAATCTATAGAAACAAGGACTTCACAGGCAAGATGATGTCAATAGAAACTTATCTTTCAATAATCACTCTCAATTGTGAATATCCTAAATGCTCCCATAAAATGGCACAAGGTTGCAGACTGTATAAAACTACAGGACCTGTACATACGTTGTCTACAAGAGACACGCTTGGAACCTAAATATACACCCAGACAGATAGTGAAGGGATGGAGAACCATCTTTCATGCCAACGGGCCTCAAAAGAAAGCTGGGGTAATGATTCTCATATCAGACAAATCAGATTTTAAGTTAAAGACTGCAGTCAGAGATACAGAAGGACACTACATTATTCTTAAAGGGTCTATCCACCAAGAAGATCAAATAATTATAAATATTTATGCCTCCAATATGGGAGCAGCCAACTACATAAGCCTACTGTTAATCAAAGAAACAGTCATATCAATATGTATACATTAATAGTAGGGGATCTTAACACACCACTCTCAGTAATAGACAGATCATCCAAGCAGAAAGTCAATAAAGAAACACTTTGAATGACACATTGGACCAGATGGACTCATAGATATATACAGAACATTCCACCCAGAACATTCCACCCTAAAACAACAGAATACACATTCTTCTATAGTGCACATGAAACTTGCTCCAGAACAGAAGACATACTGGGTCATAAATCAGGGTTTAATCAATACCAAAGGAATGAGATTATTCCTGACATATTCTCAGACCACAAGGCTTGAAACTGGAACTCAACCACAAGAAAAAGTTTGGAAGGTATTCAAACACTTGGAAGCTAAAGGCATGCTGCTCAAGAATGTTTGGATCAACCAGGAAGTCAAAGAAGAACTTAAAACAATTCATGGAAACCAATGAGAATGAAGACAAATCAGTCCAAAACCTATGGGATATTCCTCAAGAAACTAAAAATAGAACTTCCCTATGACCCTGCAATTGCACTACTGGGTATTTACCCCAAAGATACAGATGTCGTGAAAAGAAGGGCCATCTGTCCCCCAATGCTTATAGCAGCAATGGCCACGGTCGCCAAACTATGGAAAGAACCAAGATGCCCTTCAATGGATGAATGGATAAAGAAAATGTGGTCCATATACACTATGGAGTATTATGCCTCCATCAGAAAGGATGAATACCCAACTTTTGTAGCAACATGGACAGGACTGGAAGAGATTATGCTGAGTGAAGTAAGTCAAGCAGAGAGAGTCAATTATCATATGGTCTCACTTATTTGTGGAGCATAACAAATATCATGGAGGACAAGGGGTGTTAGAGAGGAGAAGGGAGTTGGGGTAAATTGGAAGGGGAGGTGAACCATGAGAGACTATGGACTCTGTAAAACAATCTGAGGGGTTTGAAGTGGCAGGGGGGTGGGAGGTTGGGGTACCAGGTGGTGGGTATTATAGAGGGCATGGATTACATGGAGCACTGGGTGTGGTGAAAAAATGATGAATACTGTTTTTCTGAAAATAAATTAATTAATTTAAAAAGAAGGTTCCTAGAGGGTAGGAATTTGTATCTGTTTTGGTATTTCTGTATCCCCAGTGTCTATCTCAGTGCCTGGCATATAGTAGTTACTCTGTATATATTTACTGAATGAATAGATACATTGAATAAATGGGCAAAAATAGGAAAAAAAAAACCTATGGGATATGGCAAAGGCAATCTTAAGGGGGAAATGCATAGCCATCTAAGCCTCACTCAAAAAATTGAAAAATCCCAAATACACCAATTCTCTTTATACCTTAAATAACTGGAAAAACAGCAAATTAAGCCAACTCCACATATAAGAAGGGAAATAATCAAGATTAGAGCAGAGATCAGTAAGTTAGAAACTGGAGATATAGTAGAACACATCAATGAAACTACAAGTTGGTTCTTGGAAAGAATCAATAAGATCAATAAACCACTGGCCTAAAGAAAAGAGAGAGGATCCAAATTAATAAAATTATGAATGAAAGGGGGAGATTATGACTAACACCAAGAAAATAGAAATAATCATCAGAAATTATTAAGTTATATTCTAATAAGTTAAGCAACCTAGAAGAAATGGATGCGTTCCTGAAAACCTATAAACTTCCAAGACTGAAACTGGAAGAAACTGAAACCTGAATAGACCAATATCTAGAAATAAGATTGAAGCAGTGATCAAAAACCTCCCAAAAACAAGACCCCAGGACCTGATGGATTCCCTGGGAAATTCTACCAAACATTCAAAGAAGAAATAATACCTATTGTTTTGAAGCTGTTTCAAAAAGTAGAAACAGAAGGAAAACTTCCAGACTCCTTCTAGGAAGCCAGCACTAACCTGATCCCCAAACCAGGCAAAAAGCCCATCAAAAAGGAGAATTTCAGACCATTATCCCTGATGAATATGGATATCAAGATTCTCAACAAGATCCTAGCTAACAGGATCTAACAGTACATTAAAAAGATTATCCGGGGCACCTGGGTGGTCATGATCTCGGGGTTCTGAGATTGAGTCCCGCATTGGGCTCTCTGCTCGGCAGGAAGCCTGTTTCCTCCTCCTCTCTCTCTCTCTATGCTTGCCTCTCTGCCTACTTGTGATTTCTGTCAAATAAATAAAATTAAAAAAAAAAAAAGATTATCCACCATGACCAGGTGGGGTTTATCCCTGGGATGCAAAGGAGGTTTAACATTCACAAATCAATCAATGTTATAGAACAAATCAGTAAGAGAAGACAGAAGAACCACATGATCCTCTCAATTGATGCAGAAAAAGCATTTGACAAGATACAGCATCTGTTCCTGATTAAAACTCTTCAAAGTATAGGGATAGAGGGAACATTCCTCAACTTCATAAAATCTATCTATGAAAAACTCACAGCAAATATCATTCTCAATGGGGAAAAGCTGACAGTATTCTCTTTGAGATCAGGAACACGACAAGATCAGGAACAGTGGCCCACTCTTACCACTGTTGTTCAACATAGTACTAGAAGTCCTAGCAACAGCAATCAGAAAACAAAAAGAAATACAAGGTATTCAAATTGGCAAAGAAGAAGTCAAACTCTCTCTCTCCCCTTTCTCTCTCTTATATAAGGAAAACTCGGAAGACTCCACCCCCAAACTATTAGAACTCATACAGCAATTCAGTAATGTGGCAGGATACAAAATCAATGCATGAATATCGGTTGCTTTCTCATACACTAACAATTAAAATATAGAAAGAGAAATTAGAGAATCAATTCTATTTACTGTAGCACCAAGAACCATAAGATCTGACACTACAAACAAAGGGCTCATACCTATGATCTATAAAGAACTCCCCAAACTAAACACACACAAAACAGATATTCACATCAAAAAATGGGCAGAAGACATGACCAGACACTTCTCCAAAAAGGCATACAAATGGCTCACAGACACATGAAAAAATGTTCATCATCATTAGCCAACAGGGAGAGTCAAATAAAAACCACTTTGAGATATCACCGTATAACAGTTAGAGTGGCAAAAATTAACAAGACAGGAAACAACAAATGTTGGAGAAGATGTGGAGAAAGGGGAACTCTTACACTGTTGGTGGGAATGCGAGTTGGTGTAGCTACTTTGGAGAAGAGAGTGGAGATTCCTTAAGAAATTAAAAACAGAGCTACCCTACAACTCTGCAATTGCACTACTGGGTATTTACCCCAAAGATACAGATGTTGTGAAAAGAAGGGCCATCTGTACTCCAATGTTCATAGCAACAGTGGCCACAGTTGCTAAACTGTGGAAAGGGTCAAATGCCCTTCAACAGATGAATGGATAAAGAAGAAGTGGTCCATATACACAATGGAATATTATGCCTCCATCAGAAAGGCTGAATACCCAGCTTTTGCATCAACATGGATGGGACTGGACGAGGTTATTCTGAGTAGAATAAGTCAAGCAGAGGGAGTCAGTTATCATTTGGTTTCACTTACTTGTGGAGCATAAGGAATAACAAAGGATTTTAGGAGAAGGAAAGGAAAAGTGAATTGGGAGAAATAGGAGGGGGGAGACAAAGCGTGAGAGACTAGACTCTGAGAAACAAACTGAGGGTTTTGGAAAGTAGGGGTGTGGGGAGTTGGGTAAGCCTCGTTGTAGGTATTAAGGAAGGCACATTTACATGGGGCACTGGGTGTGTGCATAAACAATGAATTTTGGAACACTGAAAAAAATAAAATAATTTTTTTAAAAAATGAAGTTTAATCTAAGTCCCTAAGTGAGGTCTAAGAGTTAATGAAGGAGGAACAAATACAGATGACAAAATTCATAAGCAGGAAGGCATTGACCCTTACAGAAGAGATGAAGAACAGATTAGAAGTGAGTATAGCTAGGGAAAAACTCAAAATAGATCAGAACACTCAGGGGAGGACCTAAAATACTGGTTAGATGTGTGGTTTATCTTTGTGAGGAGGTATAACAATGGACATGTTGGTCTGGATTAAACATACATGTTGGACATGAACAATTCTCTGGAATTGTCATTTTAGCAAATAGTGCTTTCCCTGTGTTCTTCTAAATCCACTGTTTATTCTATACTTAGAGTAGACACTGATTCTTCATTTTTTATTGAAAGCAAGATATTATCACTAATATGAATACTTCCTACATAAATAACATTATAGCAGGAAAATGGTCTACTACTCCTTCCATTGCTAACCATCCCATTTGGTACTGAGAGCAAAAGGAGAGTTCAGGGAACATTTGCTCATAAGGAAAGAGGTTTAAGGCTCACCATATTAGGAGGTCATAAACTGGAAAAAAAAAATTAACCCAAGTCCATAGTCAATGTAATCTCAAATCTTTCAGCTTTACTTTTTCTTATGTCATGCAGAGGGTAATTTAAAATAAATAACTTTCAAAAATATACACATATAATTTCCCTGTTGAGTCATTTCTTAGATCTAGTCAAGATGGTCTCTTTTCAAAAGAATTCAACTAAAACCTGAATTACTATCTTGTGTGTATTCTATACATTTTTGTGGTAATACTCATTAAAGATTAGCTTTCATTTACAAGTTTTCATTTTTCAACTCAATTTTCCCAGCATATAAATTATTCCCTAGGAATAAACGGAGTTGTTATTGTTTTCCCTTCTTAAAAACACATTAACTCCTTAGGACCACAAAGGTTTAGTTTTCAATATGTTGAAGCCATTGTTTTTTAAATGATTCACCAGAGCACTCAATTCACATGATTTTAGCATATTCCACTTAAAATCTTATATTTGCGTAATCACTTTGTTTCAAGATGAAGTATCTTGAGAAGTCAAATCATTTGTTTCCGTTTATTACAACTAGTTACTTCTTTAAGTAATAGCAGAGGTTTTTCAATTTAGATTGCTAAGGAATAATCCTTTTGTTTCTATTTCTTGCTTATTTGTTTTATTATGCATAAATAAGAGTTAATTTGCTAGAAGAAATGTCACTACCACTTATAGAGCAACTGTACCAATTACTAAAATGATTGAGTGAAAAGGCATATTTCAACCTAGCTTTTTCTTCTGTGGAAGGATAGGACTGTATTTAAAATATTCCAGTTTTTGGAAACTCTTCATAAATTAATATTATATTTGAATTGGCATATTTGATGTTGAAAAGAAACATCCTTACTATGTCTGACCTGAAATAAAAGCAGAACATTTTTTTAAGCCAATAAATTTGGAAAATATTTTATAAATTAATATTTTATAAATTAAAATATTTTTATAAATTAAAACAACTTTACAGAAAACTGTTTTTTTTTTAAATGTTTAGGAGTTAAGTATTTTTTTTTTCCCATAAAGACTGAACAGGTCAGTAATCTGCTCCCTGGTCCCAGTGTTTCATGGAGGGACACAGATGCACATTTTATTGGCAGGTATCTTTTCTCACTGGGCATAAGGTTTCTCTTTATATAAAATTGATGATGGTATAAATCTTTGTGAAAGACAGATTAAAAATTGTCTCTCTTCAAAATGCTTTGGGTGTTGCATGACAGGCTAGAAAGAGCTTTTACATTCAACATCTTTACTGCAGTGTAATAAAACCTGCCACATAGTTCTGTTGACAATAATAAATGATTAATAATTTTGATAAAAGATTTCTTTTCAAAAATTAAATACTGTCTACAAATCCATAAATTCCATATCAATGTTAACATTTATCTTGACATATCAAGTACAATTCTATACCATAATCAAATCATTAGCAGAGCTCTACCATTTTTCATTCAGTAGAATGTCAGGAGAATAGGACACAATGTTCAATAATGTCATGAATTTAATAAAATAAGAAATGAGACAAGGACAAATCCTTGGTGATAATTTTTATTCCAAATGAAAATGCTTGTGATAGCTTTTTCTTTTTACATTTCCTTTCAGTATAATCTTTTGTCATATTTTTTTCACAATTAAAAAATCTTAATTAAAAATAAACCCTGGAAGTTGGAATTATAGACTGTTTTGTGTCAGTTATTTCTTCACTCCACTAACTCTTCAGTCCTGAAAAATATACATTTATTTTAATAAATATTTAAAAAGTATATTCATGTATCAAAATAAAATCACTTTGACCAGACTGACTTATTAAATTATCAAATTCCATTAATAAACAAAACCCAAAACAATGAAAGCTAAAAAGCACCCAAGATCAAAGAAAGAGCTAAGACTGAAATATATCAGTAATAACAAACTATAAAAATAAGGCTATTGCACATCTGCTAACCACTGCTAAAAGGAAATAACAAAAAATGTCTTTGAGAAATTAGAGATGGTCTCTTCAGTGAGGCACTTTGCATTTTCCCTCTAGTACCTAATTCATGAGGGCAAATACTAAATCTTGTCTTGATAGCAGTTGTGTCTAGCTTAGAACTTGGTATAAAGGAGGTACACAAAGCAATATTGTTCAGTGAATGTTTTCTCATCTCACAATCATCAGCAATATTCTAAAGAACTTCATGTGTCATCTGTATTTAATCAACATCTGACTATTCCTTTTGCTGCTTTTAGTAATTGAAGCAATCCCTGTTCTAAAACTCAATAGCAAAGGACATCAAAGAAGTTATTATACTTCTCTCATACTTTCTTCTGTATAAAATGGAGATAATGATTTTGTGTGGTTGTAAACAGAAAAATACTGTAAAGAGAGCCCCTGGTACAGGACAAATAAATGCCTTTTCTACTATTATTACTAGTACTATTACAGTTACTCTTATTGCTGATACTAAAATTACTATTTTTATCAGATTGTTATCAGAACACTGCCTCCTTAATATGTTTGAGGATCTTTAAGCACTTGATTTATGATGTTGCTAACTTCACATAAAAGAATCTCAATCATTAAATGTACTGTGACCAAAATTTTCAAATTATTTTAAAGGTACCTATGCTTTCTCACTTTTGACTAGAGTGCTGTTTGGAGCTCAATTGTGTCATTCTGTAATACATATTTGAAGCTCCCACCCCAGTATCTCAAAATGTGTCTGTTTTTGGAGATGAGTTATTTTAAAGATATGATTAAGTTAAGATGAGGCTTATAGGGTGTTCTTGAAAGAAGAGGAAACTTGAAAACACAGAGACCCAGAGAAAAGACAGGACAGGAGGTCACTAAATTGAGGGAGCCATCAGCAATACAAGGAGAGAGGTCACCAGGACCTGCCTATACTGTCACTGTGGACTTCTGGCCTGGAGAACTTGAGAAAATAAATTTCTGTTTAAGCCACCTTTTATGTGCCATTTACTTATGGCAACCCTAGCAAATTAACACAAATTATTGGACCTAGACTATATATATTTTTTCAATAAATTTGTGCTATGTCCAACCGCTTTATTAATTCCCTTTCTTTGTTTATACAGATTTCAAAATTTTAATCTCTTTAAGAGAAACTTAACCATATATAACTTTAGAAAACTATCCTGTGTAATGTATTAAATTTTTTTTTTTTTAATATTTTATTTATTTATTTGTCAGAGAGAGAGGGAGAGAGAGCAAGCACAGGCAGACAGAATGGCAGGCAGAGACAGAGGGAGAGGCAGGCTCCCCGCCGAGCAAGGAGCCCGATGTGGGACTCGATCCCAGGACGCCGGGATCATGACCTGAGCCGAAGGCAGCTGCCCAACCAACTGAGCCACCCAGGTGTCCCTGTTGTTGTTGTTTTAATTATTATTCATGGAACACCTGGTTGGCTAAGTGTCTGACTCTTGGTTTCAGCTCAGGTCATGATCTCAGGGTTGTGAGATCAAGCCCAGCATTGGGTTTCCCATTCAGTGCAAAGTCTGCTTGAGATTCTTTCCCTCTTCCTCTCCTTCCCCTTTGCTCCTCCTCTCTCTTCTCTCTCTCAAATAAATAAATAAAATTGTTTAAAAAAATAAAATATTGGGACGCCTGGGTGGTTCAGTTGGTTGAGCAGCTGCCTTCGGCTCAGGTCATGATCCCAGCATCCTGGGATCGAGTCCCACATCGGGATCCTTGCTCCGCAGGGAGCCTGCTTCTCCCTCTGACTCTGCCTTCCACTCTGTCTGCCTGTGCTTGCTCTCACTCGCTCTCTCTCTGACAAATAAATAAATAAAATCTTTTAAAAAAATAAAATAAAATAAAATAAAATAAAATATTCATTAGCAAATTTTTCAAGCAGCTTGAATGGATTAGACTTTTGCTGCCAAACACTGTTTGAAATGTATGCATAAAATGCCAGTGAGTCTTGAATAGTTTCCTTAAGAGCATATACTGTTACCATACTTCTTATGTTAATGAAAAAGGTGTCTTCCAATGGCACGCTTTGAAGACAGATATGGAATTATCAATGAAATAAGACAGAAAGTAAAAACATATATGTGCTTGTGTTTATATATATATGATGTATATATAATGTATATGTATATATATGTATGCATATATGTATATGCGTGTATATATATTTACATATATATAATACCATAGCTAACATTTGCTGAGCATTTAATTATCAGATGTTGAATAAGTATGTGACACTCTTCCTCCCACCCCCCCTCTCCTTCTTCCTTTGTAAGCAATGAGCAAATGTGAAGTAAATAATCTCAACTCTGACTGGAGCTATGATGTTTTACTTAAAATTTTTAGTAGATGATTAATCAAGTCACTGTACATTTCTTACAATGTGGATTTTTTTCTAGGTTAAAAAAAGAGAGATTTTTCTAGATTCATTGAGATAAACTTTCTGCTTGGTGGATTTAACTGAATCTTATTCAGAGACACAGACAACATCTATGTGCACAGCTTAGTTTAACAATTTTTGTTGCCAGGATATTCAAATTAATTAAAAGTACTGGATATATAACTAAAAAACCCTATATAAAATAAAAACAAATTATACATTAAAACAACTGGTATTTCTAAATTCACTGAAACTACCAGTATTTACTAATAGTAAATAATAAAGGAAATTCTTTGCATATACCCTCTAAGAAATACGTAAAACTATCCCAACTATTTCTCAACTGATTTAAAGTCATAGTCAGGGGTGCCAGGGTGGCTCAGTGGGTTAAAGCCTCTGCCTTTGGCTCAGGTCATGATTCCAGGGTCCTGGGATCGAGCTCCACATCTGGCACTCTGCTCAGCAGGGAGCCTGCTTCTCTTCCTCTCTCTGCCTGCCTCTCTGCCTACTTGTGATCTCTGTCTGTCAAATAAATAAATAAAATCTTTAAAAATATAAATAAAGTCATAGTCATAAATCATCCAGACAATTAGATTTTTGCCCTGATTTGACAGATTTTTTGTCACATCTGGGGTCCTTGAACCATGTCCAATATTGCTCGCTGAGCTTTTTAAACCTATTTCCTGTACTTTATACATTGTAATATTCTTATACAGGAGGACAAAATTTTCAGTTATTTTCCTGATTTTTATATTTTAATTTGCATTTAAACTTTTATTTCCCATTGAAAGAACCTCTTTCATAACATGTATTTCTTAATATTTTCTCTCATTATTTTAAGACATGAACTAACATTTATTGAAAACTGACTATGTGCCAGGGATTTTTCTAACCTATTTACGTATTATATATTATATGTATATATCAGTTATGTATACAGTTAACTGAAGTGTAAATCCTGATTTAAAACTGGATACTAGGGGTGCCTGGGTGGCTCAGTGGGTTAGGCCTCTGCCTTTGGCTCAAGTCATGGTCTCAATCTTGGGATTGAGCCCTGCATCAGGCTCCTTGCTCAGCGGAGAGCCTGCTTCCCCCTCTCTCCCTCTGCCTGCCTCTCTACCTGCTTGTGATCTCTGTCTGTCGAATATATGAATAAAATCTTTAAAAAAAAAATTTTTAAACTGGATACTAAAAATATAAAACTAACAAAAAATCATAAGAATGACTCAAACCTATTTATTTCATTTTTAAAAATTCTTTACAGATTTAATGAGGAATGACTGACAAGAAAAATAATATATAATTAAGGTGTATAACATATTTTGATATATGTGTGTATTGTGAAATTGTTACCACAGATTAGTTAATAAATCCATCACCTCACATAATTAAAACATTTTTGGCTCATGAGACTACTTGAGACATATTCTCTTACCAAATTTCAAATACATATTATTAACTATAGTCACCATGCCATACGTTAGTTCTCCAGAACTTATTCATCTTATAACTTAAAGGTGGTACTCTTCAACCAACTGTCCTTGTTTCCCTAGCCCTAGGAGACAGATACCATTCTATCTCTGTTATGTATGTTTGACTCTTTCATATTCAACAAATATGTGAAATCTTATACATATATATATATTTTATATATATTATATATCTTATACAGTATTTATTTCCCTCTGTCTGCTTATTCCATTTAACATAATATCCTCCAAGCAAGATTTCATTTTTTATGGCTGAATAATATTCCATTATAAATATATAATTTCCAATTTTCTTTATCCATTGATTTTCAATGGACATTACAGCTGCTTCTACCTCTTGGCTATCATAAATAACGCTGCAATGAACATGGGACTGCAGATCTTTCTTTGAGCTCAAATTTCAATTCCTTTGGTTATACACAGAAGTGGGATGGCTAGATCCTTTGGTAGTTCTATTTTTTAATTTTTTATGGAGCCTCCATACTGTTTTCCAAAATGGCTATACCAATTTTATTCTCACCAGTGGTGGTTAAGGGTTTCCTTTTTTATATTTCCTCACCAACACTTATCTTTTGACTTTCTGATAATAGCTATCCTAACAAGTCTGAGGTGGTATCTCACTGCGGTTTTGATTTGCATTTCCCTAGTTATTAGTAATACTGAGCACCTTTCCATAACATACCTGTTGACCATTTGTACTTTTTATTTTTGTGGGTTTTTTGTTTTGTTTTTGTTTGTTTTGTTTTGTTTTGTTTTGTTTTAGAGAAATGTCTATTCAAGTCATTTGCCTATTTTTTTTTTAAGCTGGACATTTTAATTTCAAAGTAAGATAGTTTTCACATTTTACTTTATACTAAATATAAAAGTCAAATGCTGAGGTAATTTTATCTAGTATGTTTTATCAAGGTTTTTTTTTAAATACCCAGAACAGAGCTTTCTTTTCAACATAGAGTACCATTTTTTGATCAGGTTGTTTTTGCTTTTGGATCATATGAGTTCCTTATATATATTTGGGTATTTATCCCTTATTATATTAATCCCTTATATATATTTGGGTATTAATCCCTTATTATATATATTAGTTTGCAAATATTTTCTTCTATTCTATAGGTTGACTTTTCATTTTGTTATTTCCTTTGTTGTGCAGATTTTATTTTTATGTAGTCACACTTGTTCTTTTTGGCTGTTGTCTCTGCTTTTGTGTCAGATCCAAAAAAAATCATTATAAAGATCAATGTCAAGGAGCTTTTTCCTCTGTGCTTTCTTCCAAAAATGTTACGGTTTAAGATCTTACACTGAAATTGTTTAATTCATTTGAGTTGAGTTTTTTGAGTATGGTATAAGGGTTTAATTTCATTCTTTTGCATGTGGATAGCCAACACTTACTGAAGAGACTGTTATTTCCTCTGTGTATACTCAGTGCCTTTGTCAATTATGGATTGATCATATATGTGTGGGTTTATTTCTAGACTCTTTATTCTGCCATTCATCTGTGTCCGTTTTTATGTCAGTACCATACTGCTTTGGTTACTAGAGCTTTGAAATATGGTATGAAATCAGAACGGGTGATGTCTCCAGCTTTGCTCTTTCTCAATACTGTTTTGTTTATTTGAGGTCTTTTCTAATCCCATACAAATTTCAGGATTGTTTTATTCCTATGAAAAATACTGTTGGAATTATAATGGGGATTGAATTGAATCTGTGTATTGCTTTGGGTAGTATGGACATTTTAGCAATATTAATTCTTCCAATCCATGAACACAGGACATCTTTCCATTTAAGAAGACATCCAGTGTCTTCTTAAATTTCTTACATTAATATTTAGAGTTTTCAGTGTATATATAGATCCTTCACCTCCTCAGTTAAGTTTATTATTAAGTAGTTTATTATTTTTGATGGTATTTAAAATAATATTGTTTCCTTAATTTATTTTTTGAATAGTTTATTGTTTATGTATACATATATATTACATTTCTATATTGATATTTTGTACCCTGTAATTCTACTGAGTTCATTTATTAGTTCTAACAATTTTTTGGTAGAGTCTTCAGGGTTTCCCAAATAGAAGAAATCATGTAATCTGTGGCCAGAGACAATTTTACTTCTTCCTTTTTAATTTTGATGCCCTTTATTTCTTTTTCTTGCCTAGTTGCTGTCTAGGACTTCCATTACTATGTTGAATAGAAATGGTGACTGTGGGCATCTTTGTCTCATTCCTAATCTTAGGAAAAGACCTTTCAGCTCTTCATTTTAAGCAAAATGTTAGCGTGGGCTTGTCATATATGACCTATTTAATGTTGAGGTGCATTTCTTCTATAACTAATCAGTTGATAGTCTCTATCATGAAAGGGTGTTGAATTTTGTGAAAAAAAATTTTTTGCATCTGTTGAGATAATTATGTAATTTTTATCCTTCATTCTGTTAATCTGGTATAACACTTACTGATTTGCCTATTTTAAATCCCTGTATAAATTCCCCTTGGTTATGGTACATATCCTTTTAACATGTTCTTGCCTTTGGTTTGCTAGTATTTTATTGAGAATTTTTGCACCTATGTTCATCAAGAATATTGGATTTTAATTTTCTTGTAGCGTCCTTACCTAGTGTTAGGGTGATGCTGGCCACATAGAGTAAGTTTGGAATTGTTCACTCTCATTTTTGGAAAAATTTGAGAAAGATGGTATTAATTCCTCTTTAAATCTACTAAATCAATTAGTCATCTTTAAATTCTTCAAATCCATTATAATATATTAAAACAATGATATTAATCCTTCTAAAATTATATTATACCCACACTATGTGCACATTTTATAATTTTATTCTTGATATGAAATGCAAAGCATACAAATGAAATATGCCATATATTCATATATATAATTAAATATCAAAAAAATACCTTTCTAAAATGTTCTATTTTATATTTTTACATTGAGAATTATAAGCATATTTTTACCTATATTATCATCTATCTGCACATTCATAATGTGCTAGGAGATTGTAGCTTATGTGAAATATTTCACAGTCTTAAAGTTATCAAAATGATATAATATATGTGCCTGAAAAATATAGATATTTTCAAACCTTAATCAACCCTAAAATCAACCTTGAAATAGTCTTTTTCTTAACTTCATGATATCAACACTTGAGGATAAACAATCAATTACATTCCAATATAGAAATATTCAAACTTTTCTTCTGTTTTTATGGTCAATTTGTTGAGTATGTTGAATTAATCTTTCGTCAGACAGTCAAGATTTGCTGAATGGATGAATGAAATGAATGAAGCCTAGGTGCCAAAGAACATTCAGTGTGGATTATCTAATGGCATGTTATGCTTCTAAAACATGCTGACTTATATTACTCACACTACATTTATGCTGAGAAAATATTACCTCTGCTTATGTTGTTATTCTAAAACTAATTCTATTTATTATAAAACTTAAATTAAGACTGTTAGATTAAAAAAACTGGAATTCATCTTGAAAACCATTTGATATCATGGTTGACCATAATAGTAGATGAAATTAAAAACACACACACACACGAACTAAACATTGAATGTTAAGATTCAGTCTCAGCCAAAATTAATCTTCAATTTGCTTTTTGTTTTGTTTTCACTAAGAACAGAAGATAGAGCCCTACTAGACACATAAAAGGAAAAAAATCACAGCTCTGCATACAATCAAAATACAATAATACTTTTTTTTTTTAATTGGACCTCTTTGAGGGTCCACACTGAGATTTTTTTACATTTGTGTATGTGTGCATGCATGTGTGTGTGTGTGTGTGTGTACATACACATTTACAAAATAGTTCCTCAGAATTTAAATTGGAGCTTTGAGTTAACCTCATGCATAGTTTGCATGATAGGATACAAAAGTTTATTCTTGGCAAGAGTCTCTAAGAAGTTCACATTTACACACTCAACTTGTCAAAAGATAAAACTTAGAAGTAAATCTGAAACTTTGATAACAATGCATCACAATCTCAGTAAATTTTCAGCTAAAGTATAGATTTTGAAATAATATAGAATTAAAAAATACTTAGTATTTTAACCTTTTAAATTATAATGATAAATTTAGTGGAAAGAACACTGGGGCCAATTATCTAGTCCCAGAATTAAGTGTATGGACTTTGGTGGTAGTTCATAATCATTATTCCTCTTTAAGCCTATGAAAATTTAAATGCTTTGTTCTCCAACTAAATTTTAGTTTTCATATTCTATGGTTTAGAACTGGTAAAGCAAACTGTAATATTTAGATGAAGATCTGATTATAAGTCACATGGTAAAATGCATATTTCCAAATTAATACCAGGTTTCAGCGAATTCTTGGTTTCTTGATACATCTAATTTTTATATACCTTTCAAAATATCAGTCATTATGAGTCTGATTTGGCACAGCAGTGAACTAGTGATCCAGAGAGGAAAGAAAAGTTTCCCATAAATATCCTTGTAGAGCATCTCCTTGAATTGCTTGACAATGAACCGTAATGTGTGGCTGGAGGATGATGGGGATGGACACAGTTGATAAAAGAGGGGTATGTGTTTTCTTTACTCAGTGATCCATTTACTTTCTCTTACTCTTAAAATGTTCACATAATTTTTAAAGTATAAGGCTCTATGTAACGCTAAGTATTCTGATGACTATAAGATCTGAAATCTGACATTAATTATTTAATTTTGTGATAAAATGATATGCTCGTATTTCCAAACAGATCCAACTCAACTGCATAAGCCAACATCTTCAAGTTAGAGATAGTTTCATTCACTAATAATACCCCCCATGATAATAAAAATAGAAAAAGAAATATTCTTCCTTTCAAACCAGATAAAGAAAAAATTAGACATTTTAGTGAAAAAGCTCAGAACTTCAAAACGAATCTGAAACCAAACAAAAACATTAATTTTGAAGGTTCCCTAAAAGGAATTTACAAATAGGGCTATCTGTAGTCAATATAAAATGGAGAGAACTTGGTCAAAATGTCTCCTGACATAACAGATTTATGAGTTTATCCATTTCAAATGAGGTTGAAGCTGACTTTTTTTTTTTTTTTTTTTTTTTTTTTTTTTTTTTTTTTAAAGATTTTATTTATTTATTTGACAGAGAGAAATCACAAGTAGGCAGAGAGGCAGGCAGAGAGAGAGAGAGGGAAGCAGGCTCCCTGCTGAGCAAAGAGCCCGATGCGGGACTCGATCCCAGGACCCTGAGATCATGACCTGAGCCGAAGGCAGCGGCTTAACCCACTGAGCCACCCAGGCGCCCTGAAGCTGACTTTTTGATGTTGTGGGATCTAAAGGTCTTCTAAAACTAGTTGTCACATGAATTTATTCAGCAGCAGAATCCTCTGTGGGAAGTATCAGGATTGCCAGTGAGGAGATATACACACAACCTTTCCCCTCAGAACATATTTCTTTCACTTTTTCTTTTTTTTCTGAAATATTAACAATTCCAAAGTAAGAATATTCCTGTAAAATGTGAGTGCATTTAATATTCAACCAAGTCTCAAAGATGTCTTTGGCCTTTGAAATTAGCATTTACTTTACCTTATTGCCTTTGAGAACAACTTGCAGAGAAAGCTCATACTTCTTACATATATCATTACAAACAACAACAACGACAACTATAATATACCCCCAAAAGGCTGCCTAAATTTGCACATAAAATATATTCTCTGATAATTTATATATATATATATATATATATATATATATATATATATATATATATATATGAAGCCTCACTTTCAGTTGCATTTAAGCTCACAACTCCCGCAAATACTCTCCTTCTCTCAAGTTTCAGGCAACAAGAGTGCCAGAAGATTTGGAATTTGTATAACCCCAAACTGTGTTTTCGTAAGTAATCTTGGCAAGCTTAAAACCCTGGAAAGTCACAATTCACTTCCCAGGCGATTCTCCTGGGCAGCAAAGCTGTAGAAAAGCAGAACAGGATATCCAGCTATTGAACAGGGCCGCCGGCCCAGGTGGCCCGCTGTGCAGCTGCAGAGCGTCCTACCAAGAGGGCAGTGCAGGGCCTCAGGAAGACACGTTTCTTTCCTCTGTCTGTTTTCAGCTACAGAGGAAAGCACAGTCTGCAATCCCCAAATGCTGCCTGTCGACACAGCACTTTTCAACAATGGTGAAAAGATATTGTCTCTAACAATAAGTGTCAGAAGAGGGACAAACCATTTATGAGATCCAGGAGGCCTCAACCCAAGCACATAGTTGACTATGGAAAAACAGCTTCAGTTTTATTATTGTACAGAACGAGACATAATATCATAGACATGAGGCCATCTAAGACCAATTGTTCGAAACTGTGAGTTAGAAGGCTGAGGTTAAGTTTGGTTTCTCTAACCTTGTGTTAAGAATTCTATGATAAGAACTATTATGAAGGACTGAGTCTTCTTCCTGATACCATGCTATTTTTGTGTTTTTCCTTTTTGTTTGTCTAAAGAATGAGCGATTTTTATTCAAGTGAAGAAACACTCAGAACATTCCTCCTCTGAAGTTTGTTCATACTTAGGAAATTATTTTTCCCTTGTTTTATGAAGATATAATTGGCATATAACACTGTATAAATTTCAGGTATACAGCATAATGCCTTGACATTCAAATATTGTAAAGGAATTAACATAGTAAGTTTAGTCAATAGTCATTATCTCATATAGACACCAAAAAAAGGGTTTCTTTTCTTGTAGAAATAATTCTTAAGTAGAAAGGAAAGGTGGGAAGAGTGATACAAAAATACATATTTCCAAAATTGACAACGTGAACTGACACATATTATAAATCAGTGACAAAATATGTTTTTTAAAATCTCTACTAGGTATTTTTAGAGAGGACAAAAGTACAGACTTTGGGGGGAGAAAATTGATTATGTTCTTCAAATCTAAAACTTTTGTTCTAGTTCATAAAATAAAATTTTGAAAATGAATGTTTCTTATGTAATTGTATTTCAAATTAGTAGGATAGTTATATGTCCATTTATTTCTATTCTTGATACTCAATAAATGTTATATATCCAATATATAGATGATAGAGAGATAATACAGTGGAGATATAGATGCTAAGTCTTGACAACTGAGGGAGAGATAGGAGACCAATTATCTTTGGTTTAGATGTCATTTGTGCATACATAAATTTAAAAACCTGAACCTTAAAATTTCATTATTCTGTTATTCCTACAAGCATATTGATTAAAATCTGAATTATTGTCAAGAACTACTCTGAGACTTTCAAAACCAAACAATTTACAATATATAATCAAGATCTCCCATATAAAGGTGGAATTAATAATGATGCAAAGAAACATTTTCATTAACTTAAAAAACCATAATATTGTTGCTTTCCTAAAGTTAAAAAAAAAGAAATTGAGGACTATATGTCAAATTATTTTTAATTTACAATGCAATAATTATTAGTTGTTTAAATAAATTATTCCACTGTTGGTGAACAATGAACAATGTTGGTAAACCATGATCAGACAGTCTGTATATTGGGAAACATGAGAAGGATTAATCATCCAAATAAAAAAGAATTGGCCCACTCTTCTACTATCTATGGGATGTATTTAATCTTAACAATGGTTTCTCCTTTTATTAAACAAATGAGTGTTTAGTTAGAAGCATCTATACTTTTAATCTCAATAGTCTTCTTATAAATTGATAAAGAAACATAATATTTTAGTGCCCCTAAATATTGAGATAAATTACTCTTACTTAGAGCCTATCCAGGAGCTAATTTACCAGACATTAAATGGTATGGAAATCCAGAGGAACGTTTTTTCTACCTGGGAAAATCTGGTAGTAATTTTTATATTCCTTACTAAATTTGCAATTTTTTCCTATATGTACATACTAGACCCTTTTTACTTTAATTTTAAATTAAATGCTCTTTACCAAGAAAAAAATGAGAAATTCAGAACAGAAAAAAAAATCATTCTGAAATCAACTACTTAAAGAAAAAAAAACAGCATTTTAGAGTCAATGTATTCAGAATTTTCTATGAACAAACTTAACAAAAAGTGACATTAGTGTAAATACTGTTTAAGTATCTTTATTTTCTGTTTTACTGTGTCTTTAATCTTAATCAATCCATAAATATGTGCATTATCATTTGTAAAATTTGTACCAAATTGTATTTTATAAATGTGCCTTATTTATCACTTCTTAAGTAATTTAATCAATTCTTTATTTAATCAATTCTTATTTAATTTTATCAATTCTTGTTCCTATACATTTACTTTGCTTCTGATTTTGCACCAGTCTAAAGGATGCTATCATTGCTATTATATCAGGTCTTTGTCAAATCTAAGATAAATTCCTAATAATGGGATTACTGAATCAAAGTCGATACCTATTTTTAGGGCTTCAGATCAATATTGCCAAATGTTTCTCTTTAAAAGTTTATATCACCTTACTCTCCCATAAACACTGTACATTTGACCCTGAACAGTGCAGGTCCACTTATAAACAGATATTTTTGATAAATACATTACTATAAATGCATTATCTCTTCCTTATGATTTTCTTAATGATATTTTCTTTTCTCTAGTTTACTTTTTCTAAGAACATGGTATATAACACATATAACATATAAAACATGTATTAGTTGACTATTTATGTTATTGATAATAGCCTACTGTTGACCAGAAGACTTAATAGTTAACTTTTGGGGACATTAAATGTTATATGCAGATTTTTTTTTACTGCCTAGGGGTTTGTCACACTAATTCCCATCTTGTTCAAGAGTTAACTGTATATGAGTATCTATTTTCTCACATATAACCTGTAACTGGATATTCAAAACTAAAGTAAAAAGTCTGACTCAATTATTTTGTTCATATGTATTTGTTTGCATTTCTTTTGATCTCTTTATGTTAATTTTAAATTTATTGACCAATAATTAGTTCTCTTTGCTTGCTTCCTATTATTGTATTCTATATATCCTATACATTTTTTTCATTTTCAGCACTTTAGTTTTGCTATCTTACTTTTCTATATGAAAGTTATTAACCATTTGTTACAAATGAAGCAAGTGTTTTTCCAGATGTTTGTTTGCAAAATAGCCTTTCCTTAGGAAGATACATTTTGGAATTGGGAAAAGTTGGATTTCAAATCTGAATTCTATCAGTTACTAGCTACTTGATTTCAAATAAGCCACAGTGGATCACTAAAAATCAGCTTTATCATATATAAAATGGGGGTAGTAAACCTATTATGGGCATAAATATTAAGCAATATGGTAAGCACAAAATTAATAATAATTATTATATTCAGAATTTTAAGAGTTCTAGATATTCAGGTTTTATAAAACCAAATCTCTATTTTTATGGTTTCTTTTTTTTTTTTTTTTTTTTTTTTATGGTTTCTAAAAGAGTTACCTTATAAATGTATTAAGAACCCAGGCTCAGGAAATAGTCTTGAGTTGCAAATGTGGCTCTGGTTTTTAGTAGTTGTTTGATTTTAGGCAAGTCACTTAACCTTTCTGGGCCTGAGTTTTCTCATATGAAAAATGGATGAATTTTAGTACAATAAGATAAAATACTGCTTATGAAGCATCTAGCATAGTACTTGACACACAAAAAATTCCCAATAATCTTGAGTTTTTATAACTATGAGGATGATAATTGTTTCTGCCTTTAAGTGCACTTTCATTATTTAAGGTTTTCTTAATCGTTCAAATGACATGAGAATTCTCTGGGTTTTATAATATGGTATAATCCAGCTGGTTATCAAGGACAATTTCTTGGCCACATTCTTAGAGTGCTAGAGGCTCCAGTGGAACCCCTCACAGCTAAGGAAGTTTTTTCTGGGGAATACCACTGATTGGGTAGGAGGTTTTGAGATCTATTAACATATTTTAATGATGCTGTACTCAATATTTGGTATCCTAGCAAACACTTGCACATTTGGCTTAAGTGAAGCATATGGTCTTTTTACTTTCCTTTTTGTAATCTCCAAAATAAAAAAAAAGTATATCTTAACAAAAGTGGTCTTGGAATCTTAACAAAAAGACATAGTTAACTCTATGTGGACAGAATCAGTCCCAGCTCCTGGTGAGAAATAGAATGCAATATTGTTGAAAGAGAGGGCACATTCATAAGTGTGGCCCTGAGAAAGTATATGTATAGGAATCATATGGTCCAACCATCAGATTATATGGTCCAACCATCAATGGTCCTGATTCAGAGAATAAGATTTCTAATACCCATTCTAATCTTCTAACTGGAAGAGGTCCTAATAATTGCTTGGACATTGGATGTGTTTGTATGGGCTCTTATCAATTGACAGATTCCACCTTTCTGGATGTAAATAGAGCCATGCACAAGACCTTTTTCCCCTCACTCTGAAGGACCAAGCAAGATGGCTGTCTGAATCACAAGCATTCTTGCTTCACAGTTTAATTGGTCTTTGAGAGAAAGGATTTGCAAGTCAGAATAATCTTTAATATGCAAATACAGTCAAGATTTTTCCCATGAAGGCAGGCTTAATTTGCACTGAATCATATTCTTAAATATCTCACTTTCCTTTGCCTTCCTTTAGCTGAATTCTTATGGTTTAGACTTGTAGTATACACTGAATTCATTCCTAGGAATACGAGGAGTGGAGCTCTAGAGATGATATTTTCACGCTCTTGTTAAAGAGCCTTTTTTCAGTCAGCCATGGATTTATGCCAAAGAGTGTGACTCCTCCACATTAAACCTGACAGTCTGAGAAGTTATCCATTCTCATTAATCTTTCTTTCTTGAGCAGGCTGTGTCTTCTTCCTAATGTCCCCCCAGTGTTTCGGTCTCAGTGGTGTCATGAGACTTGTTGTCTCAGTCTTTTATCTACTGTACATGACCAGAAGATATGATTCTTCCTTTAAACTATGATTTTCACTTATCTTGAAATGTAAGTGGATTTCATTATAAGTGACGCTTGATTTAGGGTTTATGGCTGCTTCTCACTGCAGAAGGAAAACCATGAGGATGTACTTATTTAGTATAATTATCTTTGTCCAGATTCACTGTTTCACAGTTCCTCAACAAGATATCCATTTCCTATTTGCATATATAAATTTTAAGAATAAAGAATTTCTAAGAATTGCATATTCTCTTCTACAGTCTTTTATTGATATAAAGGTCTTCTACGTGGAAGACAATTCTGTGTGTTATGTAAATCCACTAACTTGAAGTCAGCTTTCCTTGCGCTACTCATCTACTCATCTCCGTTTGGGGAAAAATGCAAAAATCTTTGAACTAAGTGTCATTTATATGAAAGAATAATTTGAAAAGGAAATGTTTTTCCTACACAATATTTAATTTTATCAAATAATGAAGGGAAAAATAGAACTTGACTTCTGCTTTATGGAGAAAAATACTATCCTTTGAGAAAAGCCTTTCATTTTGTGAAGTGGTCCCAAGAGACAGCTGGCATATTCAAGATATAACAACCACTCTGGAGAGCAATGAATACAAACATATACACAAAATCTGTCACTCAACGACTAATATTCATGAACTATCAACAGAGAAATCAAGTTCATAATGCAGGCAGAAAAACTATTTCCTCAGTGTGCTTCTGATAAAACATACAACATAAACAAATTATGAAAAGCCTAATTGTAGCAGTCCCCTAGGGAATTCCGCTGCTGTCCCCATAATTACATAATTCAATTAAGCAATACCACAGGTAGAATAGAGAATGCAATTATAGTCTCCAACAATGTTGTCAGACACTCGCCTCTACTATGGGGACTTCTTCCCCATATGGGGAACTACTCTTTACCCTGATTTTGTAGAAGATATTCTGTGTAATAAAAGGCAAGATGTAAGTAAGTTATATTCATTATCTTTTGCAAGAAGCATCCAAAGAAAATATTAAATCTATGCTAAAACTTAACTGAGTCTGGTAAAGATATGCTTTTATGTCTTACAAAGTTCTGGCTCCTCGGTCTCCTTATAACACTGACAGAATCATACCATCCTTATTAGTTCACTCCACTTAGCACATTCTAGAAGCTTAGCACTGAGATTAGCAGAAATCATTACCAAATGGGTTACCTAACTCAATATCAGATAGAACCAACTCAATCAGCTAGAGAGAAAATGTACCACACTACTTTATTTTTTAGAGATTTATTTACTTATTTGAGAAAGAAAGAGAAAAAACACACAGTGAGGAGGGGCAGAGGGAGATAGAGAGAGAGAATCTTAAGCAAACTTCCCACCGATCAGGGAAGCCCAACACAGAGCTGGATCCCATAACCCTGAGATCACAACCTGAGCCAAATCATGAGTCAGTCGCTGAACCAAACGAGCCACCCAGGTGCCCCTCACTACAAGTTTGGTTTTTTTTGTTTTGTTTTGTTTTCTTTTTTAAGTTTATTTATTTTCGAGAGAGAGCACAGGGGAAAGGGCAAAGGGAGTAAAAGGGAGAAGTTCAAGCAGACTCTCCCTTGAGCATGGATGCAAGGCTCGATCTTATGACCTGGACATCATGACCTGAGCTGAAATCAAGAGTCAGAGGTTCAACTGACTGAGCCACCCAGGCACCCTATCACAAATTTTTAAAATGCAAACTTTCATTGCATAATGGTTTTGATTTAGTTAAATAAACATATAAGTATAATTGCCAAAAAAAATTCTGATGGGTTAAAATTCAAGCTTTATTTTATTTTGTTTTTGCTATTACAAGAGCCATTCCAAATAATGACAAGGGGACAGATTTCAAATGTCCAAAGCTATTTCTCATTCTACTAGTCAAATGTGCTACTAACCTTTTGGATTAATCAGAGATACAGACAAAAGTCATACCTTTAGGAAACCCCTTTACACTGTTGGTGGGAATTAAAACAATTGTAGCCACTCTGGAAAATAGTATGGAGGTTCCTCAAAAAGTTAAAAATATAACTACCTCCTTATGACCAGCAATTGCACTACTAAGTATTGTCCCAAAGGATACAAAAATATAGATTTGAAGGGGTATGTGTGCCCCGATGTTTACAGCAGCATTATCAATAATAGCCAAGTTATAGAAAGAGCCAAATTTCCATCAACTGATGAACGTTTAAAGAAGATGTGGTATATATATACCTCAGAATATTACTCAACCTTCAAAAAGGAATAAAATCTTGCTATTGGCACTGATGAGGATGGAGCTAATTATGCTAAGCAAAATAAGTCAGAGAAAGACAAACAACATATGATTTCACTCATATGTGGAATTTAGGAAACAAAACAGATGATCATGGGGGAAAAAAAAGAAAGAGAGGCAAACCATAAAACAGACTCTTAACTGTAGAGAAGAAACTGATGGTGGCTGAAGGTTAAATGGGTGATGAATATTGAGGAGAACATCTGTTGTTAAGAGCACTGGGCGTCTTACATAAGTGATGAATCACTAAATTCTACTTCTGAAACTAGTATTACACTATATGTTAACTAACCAGAATTTAAATAACAACTTGAAACTACAAAAATAAATAAATAAACATTTATTTGTTTATCAAATAAAAGGCAGAAAATAAAAGTGCTATCAAATCAATGGCAGAAATTGAAAGAGTTTCAATATATGGCTCAATTACTCTAGTTAAATATGAAGGAAAAAAAGTCATCCCTTTAACTGACAACAATGTATCATTTAAAGGAATGGGTAATTAAATTCCATCTCCTTTCCCTAGTGTGGCAATTCTTATATAACAATGTTGCCATTAAAGCAACTTTTGGTAAGAAGGTCTTTTGAAAAGATTAGATCCATGTTTTCTTTGATCTTGGGGCACATGGTCCATAAAAGTACATCCTAACATACAAATGTGAGTGCATGGGTAGAGCTGCTCTCTGCCTTATTTGTATGTGACCTTTTTCCATGGGTCCTCAAAAAGCTCTGCTCCTTTTAAGATGTTACAGGAAGGGCAAAATCCAGAAGTGGGGCTACAGAACACTCACCTATGGCTGTGGCCTGAGCCCCTCCATCTGCAGACCTGATTCTCTCTCCACCCATGCTGTGTGCGAAGAAATGAAATGCTGCTCTAACAGTGCAGGTGTTCATCAGAGAGGGAGCACATACACTTGGGAAAGGCTCAGAGAAGCTAGGCCAGATCGCAGCCTACAGATTTTACATGAATTATAAATTATGTAAAGTTCATGTGAGACTACAGTAAAAATGTACAGATGGTTTTTAAAATAAAGACTGAAGTAGTATAAAATAGAAAAATTATTTGAAGATTTTAAGAATCCCTGCACACTGAAAAATCATGATGCCCAGTTATTACCATTCATCTATATGAATTTAAAACAACAACAATACTGAACCATAAAATAAAAACACCCAACAAAATTTGGATTTTTGTTTTGATAGTATTTAAAACATCAACATAAAAGTCCTTGTCATCCCCTAAAAATATTTGAGGATATACCTGATTGTGTCCTGTAAATATACTTAATCTGTCAATTGTACAATCCAGCCGGAATAGTAGCTACCAGTTTATTTTCTTTATGGACATCTAGAAGTAACTAAGTAAATCATCGTCAAATTATTTCATCTCCTTCAGTCTCAGTTTTCACCAATGAAAGAACTGAGTTGGAAATAGGTTGATTTCCTAATATTTTATATTATTAATAATTCTAGGGAAAATAAATTATAGTTTTATCTCATTTGCAGAGATGTAAAAGTAGATTCAGAATTTGAAAGCATGATTTGCCATCCTCTTAAAAAGAAATGGAAAGTGTTAAGATGAATAAAAAGAAATTTTTGCCTAAAATTTCCTAGTATTTGTATCACTTCTAATATATGCAAGCACTATGACTCAACTTCATCCTCGTTAAGCCCTAGCTCATCCATGACATTTTCCCAGGCTATTTCAGTGTCAGAATTTTCACTGAACTTTTCTAACATCCTACAGGACTAAATAATACACTATCAAGTAGTGTCTGTTACGTGTTTAAAACGTGAATCTCAAGATATAGTGTATACTTCTTGAAAGTTGGGTCTATGAATTGTATTTCACTGTATCTGTTACATAATCTAGAATGCTATTCAATGTATAGGGGGAATTCATAAAAATCAGTTGTTACTTTGTCAGCCATTCACTAATGAGAAACTAACAAATTAATACATAGAAAATACAAACTAGAAGGGCACTTGGGTGGCTCAGTTGGTTAAGTGCCTTCAGCTCAGGTCATGATCCCAGGGTCCTGGAATCAAGTCCCATATCAGGCTCTGAGCAGGGAGCCTGATTCTCCCTCTTTCTTTCTCTCAAATAAATAAATAAATAACCTTAAAAAAAATGCAAACTAGAGTTCAGTTGCTTCATATCTGATCTGGTCGTGCTCTCTCCATCAGACAATTTTCATCTGCCTACTATGTCATTTTCTCTATTAACAATGCTTTCTTTGACATGGTTTTGAATTATCAATACAGTGCCTATTTGTTGTTTACTGATAGAAAATTCTAAAAAGTCTTTTTTTCAATTGTACACTGAATTATTTAAAATACTCTGATCTACACTGTGAAAAGTATAATTTATCATTTTTTAAAGAAACATAATATTGATTCAATAATTTTATTCTTAGTTCATATAATTGAGATTTTTAAATTTTCTTAGAATAATACACTTATTTCTACATATTACCATAGTCCTTTTCCCTACTTATCATTTTTTTTCCCAGCTTAGAATTCCAACATCCACCAGTATTTAAAAGAATACCACATACCATAAACATATTGTTTTCCTTGGGATTCCCAATAAAAGCAATACTGGCTAATTTTATTTCTTAGTGGGAAATTCTGTGTGTTGAACTCATTTTTTAATATTAGGAACATAAAAAATTGGCAACTCAGTTTTCCATCATGGCATCTTTGAACTCTCAGCTGTGAATGGACTAGTAAACAAAAACATCACAATGTTTTATACTATAGATTCATAGTAAATATAGATGCATATTATCCATTTGTTAGATACCATAAATAACCATAAATAACATGAGTAACACTTTTAATATTTCCATACCAGTACTTATTTACCCAAAAAAGTATTTCACACTCAAGTATTTCACGCTCAATACACTCAAGTATTTCAACTAGAAACAAGATCTCTCAAATACTGAGTTAATTTTACTATCATAAAAAGTTTATCAGGGCACCTGGGTGGCTCAGTGGGTTAAGCCGCTGCCTTTGGCTCAGGTCATGATCTCAGGGTCCTGGGATTGAGTCCCGCATTGGACTCTCTGCTCGGCAGGGAGCCTGCTTCCCTCTCTCTCTCTCTCTGCCTGACTCTCTGTCTACTTGTGATCTCTCTCTGTCAAATAAGTAAATAAGGGGCGCCAGGGTGGCTCAGTGGGTTAAGCCGCTGCCTTCAGCTCAGGTCATGATCTCAGGGTCCTGGGATCGAGTCCCGCATCGGGCTCTCTGCTCAGCAGGGAGCCTGCTTCCCTCTCTCTCTGCCTGCCTCTCCATCTACTTGTGATTTCTCTCTGTCAAATAAATAAATAAAATCTTAAAAAAAAAATAAGTAAATAATATCTTTAAAAAAAAAATAAAAGGTTTATCAAAATAACACACTATTTTCCATAATGCTTACTTTTTAAACTGCCACCTGATATATTTCTTACCTTTGGTGGAAGAAATATTTATAGGCTTATACCCTTACTTTTTTTTTCTTCTTCCTCTTTTTTTTTTTTTTTTTGAACTAGAAAGAGAGAGCGCACAAGCACACAGGAGCACAGGAGCACAGGCACACAGGAGTGCAAGTGGTGGGAGGAGGGACAGATGGAGAGGGAGAGAGAGACTCCAATGCAGCCCAACATGGGAGCCCAAGGTGGGGCTGGATCCCACAACCCTGAGATTATGACCTAAACTGAAATCAAGAGTCAGCCACCCAACCGAGTGAGCCACCCTGGAGCTTCAGGCTTATAAGCCTTTTCTGTAGAGATTATGTAGGGTAATGAACCTGACACTACTTTGATAATACAGTCCTTTGAGGAAGATTTTAAAGTAAGGAGGTCATGGATCTTATAATTAAAACTGGGAGATAAAAAGGACATAAATAATTACCTAGATGAGAAATTGAAAAGTCAAGTACCTATATGAACCAGACAGATAATTAAAGTAACACACTGCACTTTCTATATCCATCTAATGTGGACAGCAATTACATAACTTCAAACAGTGGTTGCCATTGCAATAATGCTAGAAGTATTGCTCTTTTTCAAGAGAAGCCAAAAATTCTGATTTATAATATGAAATCTTCCTGTCGTATATTACTTCACTCAAGTTTAGTACATGCTGTTTTGTGTCTTCAACTACAGAACTACTAGTTTCTTGAGAGTAGAAGCCAAGACTTTCATTCTACGTATTCAAAAGCATTAGCTGAGAGCCATGCTTAAAGAAAGCCTGTAGTGAATATTGTTGATGAACAGACATTGCTAACTTTTTATGTCCTTTCCAGGACAAAGTAGTCTATCCTTTAGGAAGTAAATATGAAAAAAAAAAAAAAAAAAAAAAAAAAAACCAAAAACCAAAAACCAAAAGAAAAAAAAAAAAAAACCAAAAATCTATTTAAAAAATACAAATTCTTAGGATTAAAAGAATTTCTAAAAATCTTTAAAAAGTGGTGCCAGGTAGTAAGGACCTCGGTCAGCAGCCTTAAGATGAGACTGTATTTTTGAGTAAAATCTTAATTTCAAAATACAGAAGAAACCATTAGTTCTACTGGAAATACACATACACTTATAATAATGAAATATTAAACACATAAAACATTACATTGATATTTTTACCTCAAATAACTGATGAGTACTCTATAGAGAAATAAAAGTGACATCAAATATCTAACCATGAATTTAAAGTTGTATTTTTGGGGAAAAGAGAATTTTAAAACTTTAAGACCCTGTTTTATAAAATTTATTCTAATAACTGGTCACGTGATATGGAAAATAAGATGAATTGCTTAAAGCAGCACTGTCCTAATGGAAATAGAATGTCAATTACATATGTAATAAAATTTTTAGCAGCCTTACCTTTAAAAAGCATCATTGGGGGGTGCCTGGGTGGCTTAGTCATTAAGCATCTGTCTTCAGCTCAGGTCATGATCCCAGGGTCCTGGGATCTAGCCTTGCATCAGGCTCCTTGCTCAGCAGGAAGCCTGCTTCTGCCTCTGCCACTCTTCCGGCTTGTGTTCTCTCTCTGTCAAATAAATTAAAACAAAACAAAACAAAACAAACAAACAAACAAAACCTTTAAAAAAAAGTACCATTAAACATATAAAATTAATTTGAATAAATTTTAATTAACCTAGTATATCCAAAATATCATTCCCAGCATGTAATTTATATTAAAAAGTGTGTACAAAATATTGTAAACTTTTTAAGTGGGAAACTGTGCTTTCTCTATACATGTTAGATAAAATCTGATACTGTCAATGTTATCTCTATGAATGAAAATTGCCTGAAGAAAAAAAAAAATAGCTCAAGTTTTTTTTGAAATGATGACAAGAATGGCTTAAAATAGTTTTAAATTGGACTTTTTCTCCTTTGAAATGTTAGAGTCAATGACCGTCTGCCTTTTTCAATGTTTGTGATCCTTAGTGATGGAGGAGGCAATTAGTTAGACAAGAACCAAGGATCAGTGATAAATAGGTTATACGTTAAAAGCCTGGGGGTACAACATCCTGACTTTGTGACTTCCAAGACCCCTTAAACATTCTGGCCTTGGGTCTTTCAAGACCCTGGGTCTAACAGACCAAGAGCCACAGGGGCAGAACAGGCACTGTCCTATTCCACTTCTGCCACAGGGTAAGTCTAGACTCATTATAACTCATTTGCATTGTGGTTTTACCCACCCCTTTGGGGAAGAATGCCATGATAGTTCCCGTACAAACTTTGTAGCTATCCCCTTGTAGGAGTCAAAATCTCCCCCTCCCATCCTGTGGGAGAAGTCCCCCAAATGTTTGGAAGCAGCTTCAATTACAGACCACCAGCTCCGTGACCCAAGACCCCTCCCTATCACATAAAAAGAAAAGACCCCTGTAACCCCAAGGCAGTTGCCACTTCTGGGCCTGCCCACTCTCCTACCTTGAGTGCACGGCCCTTAATAAACTGTTTTGTGTTTGCTATTTTCCTTTGGGTTATCTTTATTGGAGCCTGTGTTTCCTCACACAAATTTTTCATAGGGAATCCCAGAATGGAGACCTCCATTCATACAATGCAGACGCTCCCACCCCGTAATATTAGTAAATTAGTAATTTACAGGTCAAAAATAAGCCCACAGAAGTTCTGTTAGAAAGCCAGTCTGTTTTCCCATTTACATTATGGTGGCTATGAAACATTTTGTCTCTTCCTTCCTAGGAAGGTTAAACATTGCCCTGAAGGCCTAACTTACTTCATAAATTATCTTTTAGGAAGGTGGATATAACAAGCAAATGATTTGTCTCAGAAATAATTAAATCTCACATTCAAATCTACATTTTAAAAGGGCTATCTTTCTTCTGAGAATTAGCAAATTTGTGCTAATTTATTTATTTATACATGCTATAAGCCAAATTACCACTCTTCTAATACAAAGCGAGCAAATTTCCTACACTTAGTATTTGTTGCAATAAACAAGTACTTGCATTGAGTATTTCTATAGGATTGAAATTACTTTTCCTCACACCAGTAGACTCAAGTGTATTATTAGACTAACAGCATGAGGGAGAGGAAGAGATGCAGATATTTTATATTTTTCTGCCTCGTTTTAGATAGCCTATTTACAAACTGAACTGTTAATCTCAGAAAATACTGGTATCACTGTAAGGGGTGAGGAAGGTATACCCCTGTTGCTTTGCTTTATCCTCCTTGGATTTGTTGGGGCTGGAATAAAAATGTTTGTGAAAAAGGAGTGGTTTTGAGGAAATGGGGTGTGAACTCTTACGTTAACTATGAAGGCTGTAGTCTCTTTTTGTGACTTAAGATAGAAAGATTAATTTCATTAAGAGCCAGACACAGGCCTCCAGGAGTGCTTATCACTGCTCTTCAGAGAGGAAGTGCCCATTTTTTGTTATTGCAAAACAAACAAACAGTGCTTGTTTTTGTAGCCCTGACCTAAGAGCTCTCTCACTGTATCTCTCTGTGTTTGCAAACCTCCTCCCTGGGTCCAGTAGCAGGTGTGAGGGAATTAAAAGCAAAATATTTAAACTGAGCAGTTGCACTCCCATTTAAGAGCTCTGTTACCATTTGAGTTCTTGGAAAAGCACAGCGGAGGTCAACAGCTTGATTATACGAAACGGCTGCTGCCAACTGGCAGACATCTTTCAAGGTCCTGGAGATTCTAAAGAGTGGAATCGATTTCTAGCCCTTTATTTTCAAATTTAGTATTTGTGTTTAATATTTGACACTTAATATTTGTAATATTTGGTTAATATTTGCATTTAGTAAGTTGAATCTCATCAAAGTTGCCATCTGGATGAAGGGAGACCAAAAAATAGTAGTGCAAGTTTTAGTATGACCGAAGTTGAGGGAAAATAATCCTCCATTAGAAAAGTAGAGGTGTTAAACTACCAAAATAGGCTTGCTTAAGTGGAGGTTATTTTAGAATAAAGAGGCCATCCGTTTTCAAAACCTGGAGACCTGCTGGAAACAATGTCTTCTTTAAAGCTGTGGTCTTGTCTCCACTCTCTGAATAAAACAACCCCAACAAGTAAAAGCTGACAACTAAACTTAGACATTCCACAATCCACAGGTACAAGATGTACTTCTAGGTACATAATTAGGCACAGTCTATAGTTCCATACAGGGTTCCCAAGTAGGCTTTATTTTATTTTATTTTATTTTTAAAATTTTATTTATTTATTTATTTGACAGATCACAAGTAGGCAGAGAGATAGGCAGGCAGAGAGAGAGAGGAGGAAGCAGGCTTCCCACTGAGCAGAGAGCCCGGTGTGGGGCTCAATCCCAGGACCCTGGGATCATGACCTGAGCCGAAGGCAGAGGCTTAGCCCACTGAGCCACCCAGGCACCTCGGCTTATTTTATTTTATTTAGCTTTAATTTATTAAATAATTTCTTCCCCCAACCTGGGGCTTGAACTCACAACCCCAAGATCTAGAGTTGAATGCTTTACCAACTGAGCCAGCCATGCACCCCAAGTATGCTTCATTTTAATAGGCATTCTTGTTCAGTTTCTGAGGAAGTTCTTCTCTAGGCCTTCTAATAATTGACTCATTTGGTGTGTGGCTTTATAAAAAGTTGCAGATGATGTGTGTTTGTCCCTGTGGGAATGGCATGTATGAACAAAAGGAAAAGGCCTATACATCATACACTTATGATTATGATTATAATAAACTTGTTTTTCAAACCACAATTCATTTCAGATAGTTGAGTAAATACTAATTTATTTCTTCATCTACAGAGTAAAGCATATTACCCCATTACATAATGGGTCATACCAACACAAGCACTGTAAAGACTAGGGTATCCTCCTCTGTTCTCCCTCAGCTCCTGACCCCATTGCACAATAAATACACCCATACTCACACACACACACACACACACACACACACACACAAAAGACATGCTCACCTTCACATACCACAAAAATAAATACATGAATATGCACCACACACATACACACACACAATCAAACTCCATATACATGTACAAATACACACATGCCATCTTTTATGAGTGTTTGATACATTTTTTTGTCTCATGACAAATCTTCTTCTCATGAAAAATCAACTTCACAATTTACTGAAATTATTAGGTAATTTGATAAATCTTTCTAGACTATTTCCCCACGTGAAATAAGGATAATAACAATCTCATATAGTATTATGAGAATTTAAGTAAGACAGACAAAATGTGTGGTAAAAGAGCGGGTACATGAGAAGGACTCAGTAAATGCTGGAAATTGATATTAGAAGCCTGAATCCATGGTTGTCTTTCTGACGGCTCTATTTCACTTCTGTAAAGGTTTGGAGAAATAAAATTCTAAACACAAAGGACAATTTAGCCTGGTTATTATTACCTGGATTTTACTTTTGTATTATACACTTTATTACAGTAAACTCGAGAAATCTTCCCTTTCTCCATAGTTTACATGATAATCTGGTGTTATTTCTATTGATAGAGAAGCCATTGGCAGGATAAGAGGGGAGTTGTCTTCTGGGAAATACAGAGGACATGATTGAAAAATATATAATAAATATAAATATATAGATAAAAATGATTCTAGGGCAAGAAAATTTATGATCATCAGTGTGTAAGGCTCTGCACAGATGTTCAGTGACCCCACAGATGAAAATGTCAATATACTGTTGTATGTACTAAGCCTACGCCAAAAAAGTAAAAGCACAAAGAGGTATTTAAGCAGCCACATTAAAAGTAATAATTTGCTAAGCACACAGAAATGTATTTTTAGAATTGTTTTTATTTCCAGTCATGCTCCTTTATAATATTGTCAAACACTAAGATGATGTTGAATAGACCAACTGGCTCAATGTACTCTCAGCTTTGTAATTATCACTTCTAAGATTTTGGCTTTTCAACCTACGATTTTCTCCAGGCTGGCTCAACCAGGCTGCATGTCAGATTCAGTGAAAATGATTATCTGCACTGCAGGCTACTTAATAAAGAAGCCAATAAAAGACAACAGCCCTTTGGGAGCTTGTCCATTACCATGAGAGAGCCTACGATTAGCAAAATGCGGCTTATGATATGGACCTATTCCTCACAAGTCAAGAAACATCCCTATCCATTAAGTATTTTCCATGGCGTATAATCACTGTAATTTGGAGGGAAAAAAAAAAATCTGATCTTTTCTAAGACTTAAGCAACATTTTCCCTGTTCTTTGATTTTAGTTAATGTGGAGGACACAAATGTGAAAGAACTTCCCACTAGTTGGGTTTGATGTTTTGGTCTCTGCAAGCAGACTCTTTGGTACCATCAGCAATTTACCCTGCAGACATCTTTAAATTACCCAAGCATCACTAGAATTGTGTCAGTGTGGCTGAGGAGACCCCTGTTTGCAATATCTCCAACTACTCTGCCCCCCCCCCCCCCCGCAGTCAGCATTCATATTCCTGCCAGATTGGTCTTTTTTTAAAAAAAGAAATGTGGTGACATCACTTTATAAGATTGTGAGATGATTCCCCATTATCCATTTCATAAAGTCCAACTCGTAGACATAGCCTTCTGGAAACCATTGTTTTAACTAATTGAACCTTACTTTAGGTATTCAGCCATCACATGATTTTATGAGCCTAGCATTCAGAACTACTGGTAGTTCTTCAACTTGTGTTTTTTTTTTTTTTTTTTCCTCCCTACTACCAACACTTCACCAATCTGTACTATTTGGCTAGGGGGACCATAACAAAGTACCACAAACTGGGTAGTTTAAACAACAGAAACATATATCCTCACCGTTCTGGAGATGAAGAAGTCCAGGATCAAGGTGTCACCAGTGTCGTCGGTTCCTTCTAAGGACTGTGAGGGAAAATTTAAATTTCTCACTCTGATCTCTTCTTGATGTTTGCTTGGTGTTTTCCCTTGTGTGCTACGCTGTCTCTAAATTTCCCCTTTTTATAAGAACACCAGTTACATTATATTGGGCCATACCTTAATGACCTCATTTTAACTTGGTAAAGATCCAAGTAAGGCCACATTCTGAGATACTGGGGACACTATTCAACCCATAACACATTCTTTCTGCTGGGTTACTCCACCTCATCAGCTTTTCTCTGTTGGATAAATTATTATTCAATTATTGAAAACCTATTAGGACACGTCATCCTTAGGAACCCCTCACTGACTGTCACTATCCCTCTCTCTCCTCTAGGCTTCCTCTGTGCCTTATGTGCCCTTACACTTATTCCACTGATTGATAATTTCTTATTTTATAGCTATATTATTAGTATGTAAATGCTTATCTTTTGTATTGGAAAGCTCTGTGAGCCAGGGTTACCATATAGTACAAGTTCAATAAACCCTTATTAAATTGACATCTCCCTGATATGAGGAAGTGGTGATGCAACATGGGGGCTTAAGTGGGTAGAAGAAGAATCAATGAAACAAGATGGGATTGGGAGGGAGACAAACCATAAGTGACTCTTAATCTCACAAAACAAACTGAGGGTTGCTGGGGGGAGGGAGGTTGGGAGAAGGGGGTGGGATTATGGACATTGGGGAGGGTATGTGCTTTGGTGAGTGCTGTGAAGTGTGTAAACCTGGTGATTCACAGACCTGTACCCCTGGGGATAAAAATATATGTTTATAAAAAATAAAAAATTAAAAAAAAAAAGAAGACAAAGAAAAAAAATTGACAGTATGCCTGGGTGTCACAGTCATCTAACCTCCAACTCTTGGTTTGGGTTGTGATCTTAGAGTCATGAGATCAAGCCCCATGTCAGACTCCGTGCTCAGCACAGAACCTACTTTACTCTCTCCCTCTCCATCTGTCCCTCCCACTTGTCCTTTCTCTCTATTAAAAACAAACAAACAAACAATTTCATTAAATTGAAAGAAAGACAAAAATCAAGTACTGCTTCCAGTCATACAGACAAATGTTATAAAAAGAAACATTTTACCTATACCAAGTTATAAATGCTTGGAAAAGAATAAATGTTGTAGGATGGCATCAGAAAACAATGTTTTTTTTTAATTTTTTTTTAGATGCTTTAAAGATGATGTCAAATTTAATATAATTTATAAGGAAAAAAAAAAAACAGATGTTCTGAGCCATCTGTTGCTTCCTTCCTACCAAGAGCTTTACATGATCAGTTTATTTTCTCAAAAAAAAAAAAAACAACAACAACAACAACAACAACAAAAACTGTACCCTTTAAAGAACAAACTTAGATTTTGAAAAAAAATAATTGGTTGCAGGTTTTTAAACAATTGGGGTAATGTTTTGTAAGAATTTGAAATGCATGTGTGTAGAGTGCAAAGTACAGCAGATGGAAAGAGCCTCCTCCTGGAGGTAAGCGGGCTCTCTGACACATGGCTTTTCTCCACATGTTCCACCATCTAATGATTTGTGCAATCAGGGAGTGAAAAGAGCGTCCCCTCCCTTCCTCTGAGGCATACACAAGGCGACAGAGCAGACCTTCAGAATATTTGTGTCCAGAGGAAACAATAACTACTTGGGACCCTGAGGAAGCAGGAATTGGGCAAGAAACTTCCCACCACGTCTCTAAATAATAGCGATACAAACAATGCCTAGTCTCCAAAAGCATCCTTCTCTGTGGATGGGGATGGTCTAATAGCTCTGAGTATCTTAAAAATCAAAACCTTGAAAGGTAAAAAATTGGTTATACTTGAGCCACTTGGTGATTGTAAATAATCTAAAATTTGTAGTTTATTATCATATTGTGTCTACTAATTTACAGAAAATTTAAAATACTTTTTACATCACTTAGAGAAAAATGATCAATTTGAAGTTCTTGAGACATCTTTGTTAATATTGTCTATATGTTACCACTCTTAGTGCTTTTGCTATTTAACATTTTCAAGTGAAAAGTTGGAAAGAAGTTGTTTTTACAATAGATATTGGGAGAAAAACACAAATAGCTTAAATGTATACTAGAAATTAGAAAATTATGTAAATTTAAAAAAAAGCAATATTATGGTGTTTTAGACATTATGTCTTATTGTCTTATTTACCCAGGTAGGGGTAAAAATGAATACTAGGTTGAATGAATTATTGAAGCAGATAGAAAAGAAAAACAACAAAATATAAACATCTTTATATTTTCTTAGCAGCGATTCTTATAGTTCATATAAATAAATTGATTATTTTTATATTCACTGTTTAACACTGCATTGTGAATTATTTCAGTAATTAGAAGAAAAATACACAATTCATTTTTTTTTTATCAAAGATGACATTGGACCAACTTTTTCATGTAAACACTGTATTTTGTTCATTTCTAACTTAAGCTTTTCAACTTACCAGCATTTCCTGGGGATATATTTTCCTTTCCTTGAAGTTTGTTCAAAATTGTTGTTGACAGACTATGGGCTCATAATGACCTTCATGGCTTAAAAATACGTTTCACTTATCATGTATGTCCTTGCTTTTTTACCTTAAAAATACTGGTTAAATAACATGCCTTCTCATTCTCTGATTTAACCACTTGCTTGATCTTGTGCCGATATATCTACCATTATAGACATAGAGACGCACAGAGTGTATTTATAGACATTGTAGGCCATGAATGTGTACATATTAATACATAACCTAGATTCTGGTAAAGGCAGCATGATGTTAACAAGAGTATTGGGAGTTTGAAACCCTAGGTTGACTTTTTTATCTGCCATGTGGTCGAGAGCCCTTGAGTGAGTCACAATACATATCTTTAAGCTCAACTAGCCTAAGCTTGATGTATAAAGCCCTTCCAGCTCTTCCATTCTAAAATACATACTTAGTAAACCTGCATATATTTGGACAGAATATAACTGAACATAAGCTGGTTTTAAGTTACTGATATATATTAGAAGCAAAGTTTTGTAGACTCTGACCCTGCTTGCTTCTCAATAACGTCCAGCAAAGAACAGATACAGTTGCAGCATGTTGATCACTTGGCTTATTGTTATTCCTGTTTGGATATCCTTAAAGTTGACAGTGAAACAATTCATTTATTAGAACAACAAAAGACACTTGCAAGTAATGCTCTTCTTTAGCTATATGCTTTGTTTCGCTTTTATTTTATGAGGAGATTGAGAAGGATATAAAATTGGAGATGGAATGGAAGTAAAATGAGGTGAAGATATTTAAGAATAATAGCCATGGCACTGTGAATTCCAGAGCAAAATGAATTGAATAAATTTGGAAGAAATTATATGAAGTCTCATTGTGAACTACATTCCACACTGAGTGATCACGTGAGACTACAATGGCAATAAAATGCACGAGATGATTACATCTCGTCTCTCCAATTTAGTTAGAAGAAGATATATACACTTTATAATAAACTCACTTTATGGAAAGTCTGAGATACTGGCATAGTAAAAATACCATACATACACAGCACCCAATTTTGCTATGAACAACAAGAGAAAGAATCCAAGAACATTAATTTTTATTTCTCACTGCCATAAAAACACTGAGATTACAAAAAGCAATTCTATGGGATGCTGTTAATAGACATTTTGTCTTATGCTTCAGAAGGGAATTCCTTATCTTTATGGAAAAACTAGTTTGAAATTATAGAACCCTGGTATTAAAAAAAATATATTCCCTACCAAATTTTACATTTCTTTTTGTCCATATTCTCAAGATAGTTAAACTTTTCACCATCATTCAGGTAATTTATTTTTAATTATAAAATGCATTTCTGAAAGTATTGAAAGAATAGCCTTCTGGGATACAGTTTTATTCCATCAGCCTAACCTAATGAGGGACATTTGTTTCCCTAACCACAACGAAACAACTTACAATGAGTCAAACTATTTGTCTGGATATTCCAGTAAATAGTAAACATTTGAATAAGACATGATGACCAAGGAGAGAAGAAGGCTAAATTTTGTGGGTTTTTTTTTTTGGTTGTTTTATAAAGCTTTATTTGTATTAAGAGTGCCCTTGGATTTAAGAAGTCATTTTAATTATTTATTTGTATCACCTGCACATTTGTCCTACAAATATATTTAAAATGTGTCCCAACAGTAAAATCCAGATATTGAAATAAACCATATATTTTAAAGAGTAGAAATCATTATTGTTGATGTTATAAGATCATGGCTTTGTTTGTGGTGGGAGGGACAAGAAAAATAACACTGTTCAATGTTGGCACACTTTCTAAATATTCAGACTCTAAGAAAAGCTTCTTGCTATGTGTTCCTGCAGTAGCTTTGACTATCAAATGTCTTTAGAAAAATCTATTCCAAATTCAAATATCAGAAAGCTCTAAATGGTAGTCAAAGAGCCATAAATATATTTCATCTAAAAGATAATATTCAGTTTCATGATGCCATTTGTTTAACTAATGGAGAACTGTAATATTTTCACCCTGTATTTTTTTATGCATTTTTTTAAAATGCATTGAATGAGCACTCTAATCAGATTTCTTGGATCTCAGTCTCAGTACTACTGAACTGACTTCAGTCAAATTCTTAACTGCCGTAATCCTTAGCTAGCTCATCTGTGAAAGGAGTCAAATAACCTCTCCTTTATAGGGCTACTCGTGAACATTAAAAGAGACTTTGCATGTAAGTAAGTTAGCCTGTCATGCAGCTCATACCATACCTGATCACTATCATAAACACTGTCCTAGATTACACGCCCAGATGACCATTTATTTTCTTTAAGGATTCTTATGAATACAGTGCAAAGCTATATCCTAATCATTACAAACTATGATCATCCAATATTACTACTGCTTTGAAGAAATAGTTCATTCATCACAAATATTCATGAGGAAGCTTTTCACATATCATAATCCCTAAGGATGCTCTAAAAAGCGATATTTTAAAAGATAGTTGAAAGCTCCAGGGAGATCTAGTCCTGGGGGACCTTCCCTCTATAGTTTTGTGAGCTTTACCTACTGGAACTCAGCGAAGTGCTCATGGCAAATAGTGTTGAAAAAATCCCCTCTAGCTTCCAGGAGAGAGGAGAAAACATTCCAGAGCATCCTGTTCTTCTTAAAGCTTGGCCTCAGGAAAATCTGAGGAACCAGATCATAACCCAGTTGAATATAATCAGAACCCAATGGGTTGGGAAAGGGAAAATATTCAACTCCAGTCAGCTGTAACCATCTTGTCCCACCTAAAGGGGTGGGACTGAGGAGGGTGGGCAGGACACCGAGAAATCCTTATGAAGTTTACAGTTCAAAGGCATAGGCTCACTAAAAAGAAACATTAAAAAAAGGGAGGGAAGTACTCTTGGATATTAAAAGGGTAGTAGAAGAAATAAAATACCCCATTGAAGTTTTAGATCATAAAAAGATGAGAAAATCTTCCAGAAGATAGAGCAAAACACACTGAAACATCAGTAGAATATAAAAGATGAGAATTTAGCTAATCCGTGCATGAGGCGTACAACAAAATAAAAGTTCCAGAAAGGGAGAACAAAAGAAATTAAGGGAAAGAAGTTACCAAAGAAGTCATTCAAGAAAATTTCACAGAAATGAATGGCATGTATTTCAAGACTGAAAGAACCCACAGAGTGTCCAGCACGAGTTAACTACAGAAACCCAATAATACTCAAATTTATTATGTATTTACTTTTTTAATTCAATAAAATCTCATAACTTAACTATCTTTTTAATCCAAAAAATATCAAGAAAGAAATTTCCATGAGTATGTTAAAAACTTTGTCCATTGCCAAGGGGGGGGGGGGGAAGTGTGTTCCTGTATATAGAAATTTAGCCCTATTGAATTAGTGCTAAATCAATGGTGTATTTATTTAGAACAGACTTTGGCAAGGTAAACTACAAACAGAAAACATGATACAATATAACCAATATATAAATAAATATGTATTTATCTAAATAAAACAAATTTCACAATGTAATATATATACTTTTGCTACTTGAAATGCACTTCAGTCTATCACATCCTGTTTCATTTAAACAGATAAATACTGCTACTGAGATCCTCTAAACTGATTTCACAATGTTCTGGGGCCGTAAGTTTAAGAAATTCTGCCTTTTTTAGACTTTAATACATAATGAAATTTACTTCAAAGTTCTTTACTGAGTTTTTCTTAATACTAGTGAAATTATGGCAATATTATAGATTTCCACTGCTTAAAGAGTTTTGAGAATGTTGAAAATGTTTGAGAAGGAGTATTCTCAGAAATAAGGAGCATTGGGGTGCCTGGGTGGCTCAGTGGGCTAAGCCTCTGCCTTCCGCTCAGGTCATGATCCCAGGGTCCTGGGATGGAGCCCCACACCAGGCTCTCTGCTCAGCAGGGAGCCTGCTTCTCTTCCTCTCTCTCTCTGCCTGCTTCT